>NW_019268474.1:68220-80524 GCF_002742605.1 Olea europaea var. sylvestris
AAAGAAAGATCGTCCTCCTTGGTTGGATCATATCCTTGAGGATAAGCTGCAACTATCCTTGTTATCATTTGTGGAGTTTCGGTATTTGGTCATCGAGAAAGATCGTCCCCCATGGCATGACTTGGAGCCTTTCGCATCAAATTCAGTGCAACATTCTGCTTTATCTACTCGACGGGGTCGAGTTTTTCTCCCACCCCGGGAGAATTGATGCGGACATCCATTTATTATTTATTTTCTATTTGGACTATTAGTTATATTTTATTTGGACTATTGTTTATGTTTTCGTTATTGGGCTTATTTAGTGGGTTTGGCCCAAGCCCTTCTCTTTAGGGTTTGTGTTCTGCTATTTATTTTTGTTTTATTTCTCATTTGAGACAGTTGATGATGAATTAGAATTGAAATATTTTTTGGTGGCTTGCAGCCGTTTTCTCCCTTCCCTCTCTTCCTCTGGTTTCTTCTCCTCTTCTCCCTTCTCTCTGTTTCTCCTCCCCGTTCCTTCTTCCTTCTATTTTATTCATCCTACATCACTTTGGCACGAGTTTTTTGGGTCCTAGTGTATCTTTACCTCAAACTCATATTTATTGATTAACAATAATTGTAGTTTTTGCAACTGCAATTTCACTGGTCTTTTCAGTAGGGAATATTCAGTATTGGTCTTTCTTGGCTATGCAGGTGACGCCAAAAGCTATCCGGTTGAGAAAGAGATATCTGGATGTTGGTAAGCGTAAAACAATGAGCAAAAGACCGAAGGAGTGAATTTGTCGCTCAACAAATTTGTAAGCCCACACCTATATTTGTGTCTGCTTGAGCATTTACCACAGTACAGATTTACCATTCCCTCTGTTTAGATTTATATATCGTACATTATTGCCGGTAATATGCTGGTGCTAAACCGTAAGAGTCAATTTATTTTTTATCCTTTTTGGAGTCTTCTGTAGTTCTCTTCAGACAATATTTGTTATTCTGGGAATACACTAATACACAACTGGAATTTTTTTTTGTAAAATAGACTGGACAACACGATATAATTAATGAGAATAAAGAAGTTTATTTGTATATATGATGCAGTACTGTCCCTCCGAGTACAGCATGTCAAACCTGCATTGCATGCTAGATGGCGTATTTGTATTTTATTGTTTTTTATTTTTATTTTTTTCTCTAGCTTCCGTTCCTTCCAGAAGTCCCCTTGTCTCGATCGTTCTAATGCTTACCCCTTCCTAGAATTTACAATTTGCCAGCGATATGAAATTGAAGTAAAACCCTCTGATAAAGTTTGCCTAGAGTGTAATTATTTTTAAAATCTTTGTACCACTCATTTCAAAATAGAGCTAAAACATTGGTTGCCTTCTGCAAGTGCAAACTGTGGTTATGCAATGTTATAAGTTATAACATCTTCGGTGAGTTAGGCTTGTGTGACATTTTTTGAGCCTTGGCTTTGATCCCTCGCTGAATAATATTACTGCTTGGTGTGTTGAAGTCGACGGTTGGGAGTCACGTGAGCATTAATGTCGTCATATGTGAAGGGTGGGAGGTAGAAATAGCCTTGCACCATTCAAATGTTTCTACAGTTCTTGTTTTGTATGTATTTTTATATTTTTTAGTTGTGGTTAAAATTTGATGAAATGTGTAGTTGAAAAGTTAATAAAAGTTGTGGGTCTCATGAAATGTGTGGTTAAAATTAATTGTTGAAATTGATTTGGATTTTTACCCATTTTTTAGCTAAACCAAATAGTGCAAATTTCTTAGAATTTGAGCAATTTGGCTTCATGAGTTGCAGTCTCCTAACAAATGTTTTCGACTTTAAGCAAAAGAAATGATAAAGAAAATTCCAAAAATCCTCCCATATAAAAAGGAGGAAATTAGGCCTGTACCTTCCTTTTTTTAATTGTTTTGATTAATACTCTTTAATTAACTAAACATCATGAAAGGTAGTAAAAATTACGTCCAAAAACTACAACCCAGTTAACAAGCCCAAACCTAACCGCCATATTTAGACTCCTCATTCCGTAAAAATTGTTGATGTCCTCCTCCAGCAAGGTCACAGATTTCGACTTTTAATTTTCGTTTATGATCTACTTTCCATTAATTTCTTCTTCTTCTTCTTCCCTTCGTATGCGTTCAACTTCATTATCTTCTTTTCATTTCAGCCCTAGAGTTGGACGATTAGAATTTGGGAGATTGTAGATATAGTCAGATTCTGAGAGCAAAAGGAAAGAATTTGAAGATGGGCGCATTGAAGGGAGAGCCGCTAGTTATGAAGCTGGCAAAGGTGGCGCAATACAGCATTTTTCCTGGAGCCAGGATTGCCGTCCTCTACTCACCTCCCGATTACGCTTTACGCAAAAAAACCATCTGATTCTAAACCCCCAGTTCTTCTTCCCATTAGATTCAATGGCTCTTAGCTGTTTAAACATGCATCTTTGTATTTCCTTGCGATATGTTAGTTTAATATGGCATGTAATAAATAATTATTGCTCCTTTTGTGGCTGTGTACCAGCTTGTAAACAATTAGGATTTTGAGTTTCAATATCTTCTGAAGAAAATTGTTGCTTTCCTGTTAAGTCCTGCCAACATTTGAGAGATTTTAATAGATGCAAATCGAATGCAAGTCTTTTTAATATAAAAGAGAAGGATATTGTTAGATTAACAGAGATTAGGAATACTAATGCAAGTCTATGACTGGTGTTGAGATGTTTCAAAAGACTTTGGACAAGACGATGGCCGGGGACAATGTGGGGTTGTTGATACTTGAGAGGCACTCAAAAGGTTGATATCCAGAGGGGGATAGATTTTGTCTAATCCTAGGATTATCACTCCATACACACAGTTTACAACCATTGTGTATGTGTTGGAGGAGGAGGGGGTGGAAGGTATTGTCACTTTTTTAATGTTGTCAAAAAAGTGCTCTCTTTTTTTAATTAGTGTAACTTTTTTGTCACTTTTTTTTTTTTTTTGTTGAATTCGTCACTTTTTTAAACTTTCGTCACTTTTTTTAATTTTTGTCACTTTTTTAATTTTTAACACTTTTTTAGTATTTGTCACTTTTTGTAGTCACATTTTTAGTGACAAATATCACTTTTTTTAAAAAAATAAAAATAAAAGTGACATTATATATCATATTAAAAAATGTCACTTTTATTAAAAGAGTGACACAATGTCACTTTTTTAAAAGTGACATTTATCACCTTTTTTTTTCTTTTTCTTTTTAATTTCTGTCACTTTTTGAGTTTTGCCACCATTTTGAATTTGTAGAATTTTTTGCATGTTGCTTTTTTTGAATTGCTATCACATTTTTTTAGTGCATCACTTTTTCGAATTTGTAGAATTTATTTTTTTGACCATCTGAATTACAATATATAATAGCTAAAAAAAATTAGTAGAATGAAATATGAATTATTATCAATTCAAACAAGTATGCAATATAAAAAGTCAGTCAATAGAATTACGTGGCTTAGGGCGGGAAAGGGTCCGATGGTGTGTCAGATGGTAGGATAAAGGGTGGGATAATTGGTTAGGAAAATGAAATCTGGCGTTTGTTGGGGAAATAACATAGACAACATTTTTTACTTCACATAATCATTAGCATGATTTTTCTAAATGTCCCTAATTTTATGGGTATTTATGTAACTATCCCTATAAAAAGTATACTCCAAATGTGACCTGCTTATTATTATTTGGTTAATGTGACGGATATTAATTGGTTATACATGTCAATGGTGAAAATGATATTATTTCATCTTTTCCTACTGAAGTTAAATAAATAATGCCCACAGGTCATATTTGTATCTTTGTAAGTTTCAATATAGAGTAACACAAAGAACTCCAATTAAAAACAAAATAAAATAAAAATCTCATGGTTCATACCTAAAAAATACATGGATATTGAAAAAATTTAAAATTCAAAGCATCAAATTGAGAAATAGTATTTATTGCACAGGCAAGTTTTAAGGACATTAGATATAGAAAACAAAAATGATTTTGCTAAGGTACATAATAAATATACATAAAGGATGGTATAATGTGATGTGGAGGGAAAATATTGATTGAAAAAGTTGATTGTGCTTTAAACATGTAAATGATATAGTATCATGTGGCATTATGGACACCCTTATGTGTATTCTTATATACCTGTAGCACTAATGCATGATTTGTTGATAACGAAATGAGTTACTTCAAAAATAATTAGAGAGTTTGTATTAAATTACAAATAGTAAAAAAAGTTGTACTCGCGTGCTGTAGCAATGTGATAAGTGTGTTTTTGCACACTTATTTACATCACAAACATGACTTAAATACAAGTAAAATGATTGAATTGTTATTTAACTTTGTCAAATTCATGCAATGTAGGAAATTCTATTGAAATAGTGGAATTCAGGAGAAAAGAACCGAAAAAGGACCAAATTGGAGCAAAATGAAAATTCAGGGACCAAATTGCAATTGTCTGAAAGTTGACCCGATAAACACATCAAGCAATTGGTCAAGCCAATCACCAATTGGAAGTTATAAGGGAACATTGGAGCAACTAGGAACAAGAGAGGAGGTCAAGGAGTGAAGGAATGAAACTTGAGGACCAAAATGACTCAAACAAGAAAGTAGCTCTACTATGCGGTTGCATAGTATAAAACCTATGCGACCGCGAGTGAACCTCCAGGGATTAAAAATGACATTTTTCTTAAACCTATGCGGTCGCATAGGTATAATTTTTTCCCGAATTTTGCAGTTTCCTTATATGATTGCAACTCCTTTGGTAACCTAATTTGGACGGGTTTAAATAGCAACAAGACGTCCAGAAGCCGCACGAACGACTTGGGAGGCAAAACATTCATCTTGGAGTGGAATTGAAGGCAAGAACAAGAATTGATGCAAGATTTACGAGATTTCTTCAATCTTTGATAACCCGGTGATGTATTTTATTCATATTTTGTTAGATTTCGTTATTTTTATCATGATAGGCTATATTTTTGCAACTAGGTGATCGATGAACCATGTAATTATTATTAAACTTGCTATTTCATGATTTTGAATTATTAGTTTGATGGGATATTTGAATGGATTATATTGGTTTATTCATTTCCACAATTAATGTGCACTTGATTTGTGTGAATTCGGTGGTTTAATTCTGAATTTGAGAAAATTAGATTAAACTTGACATATATAATTCATCATAGGGTCCGATAAGGGATAGAAATATACCCCTATGCAAATCTTTAATTGCTCACAAAAAGATTATATGTGTTCTTGTATAATTGCATCCGTCATAGAGATATAGGCTGATGATTTATGAGAATAGGTTCAACACATCTCGAGAGAGAGTATTGAATAGATTTAGGAGCATTGATTTATCAAATTCTTATTGAATTATCAAAATTGTGAAATTAGGGTTTAATTGGTAATTATTTGAGGATTCGTGATCCTAGTGCATTCGTTTTACATAGATTTTCATAAATTGACAATACATTTCATTTATTTTTCATAACATTTCGTAATTAGTCATTAGTTAAGTGAATTTAAGTAATTAGGGTTTCTCAATTTGGGGATTTCCCCCAATTTAGGGTTTGATTTGAAATTAAGTTTTTTTTTAATTTGGGGATTTCTCCCAAAATTAGGGTTTTTGATTCCAAAATTCATTTTAACTCAATTAGTTTCGGTTAAGGCTAAAATAAGTAAAATTGAACTACTCTTTCTCTGTGGGACGATACTCGGACTTCTAAAGTCCATTTTATTACTTGTCACGACCCGTACATTTGCGGTAATTTAAATCGAAAGAAATATTTCGCGAACAAATTTTTGGCGCCGTTACCGGGGATTGAGTTTAGTTTAATTTTATTTCTTGAGGCATTAATTCGAACTTAATTTTTATTTAGCATAATTTTATTGTTATTTTTATTTTTATTTTAGTTTATTATTCTCTATTTGTATTTTAGTTAATTAAATTGTTTGAATCTAAGTACTCGTACTGGTTTTAATTCTCAGATTTACATATCACGATTGCCTGGAGGAGAATTGATTCCAGCTGATCCTGAAATTGAGCGCACCTTTCACCGACGACAAAGAAATCACCGCGAAGCACAAGTACAAATGGCCAACGAGTTAAACAATCCCAGGATTCATGCTAACGAAGGAGAGGCAATGGATGAAGGGAATGAAATTCTGGGGGATTTCTTGACTCCTCAAGTGATTCAAAGCCAGTCCAGCATAGTGTATCCACCGTTTGGGCAACCTAATTTTCAGTTGAAGACCAATGTGATACAGCTGTTTCAAAATGGACACCAATTCTATGGCAAGGCTGAGGAGAACCCATACACACACGTATCTCGATTTCTGGATATGTGTCAACATTTCAGATACCAAGGGATTTCGGACGACGCCATTAGGTTGAGGCTTTTTCCTCACACGCTACAAGACCGAGCACTTGAATGGTTGGATTCACTCCCGATTGTAAGTATCACTACATGGAATGAGCTGGCACACAAGTTCTGCACAAAGTTCTCTCCAGCCAAGATAGCAAAGCTGAGACATGATATATCAGTATTCAATCAAGGAGAGACTGAATCATTTGATGAAGCCTGGAACAGATTTAAAAACATGCTTCGAAAATGCCCTCAGCATGGGTTCGATAAAAAGACCCAGATCCGATTCTTCTACACAGGATTACTTCCGTACCACAAGAGCATGGTAGATTTAGCATCAAATGGCTCAATATCCACAAGAACAGTTGATGGGGCATTGGAATTATTCGAGCGAATGGCTACCACATCAGCCATGTGGTCTTCTGAGAGGGCAACTCCAAAGAAAACTCCAGGTGTCTACGAGGTGGACGCTTATTCAGCAATCTCTGCAAAAATTGATTCTCTGTATCACAAGATGGAGAGCATATCACAAGCATCACAAGCTAAGAAGAGCAATTGTGAGGAATGCGGAGCCGAATACAAAACATCAGATTGTCCTATACTCATGCAAGGAATTGAGCAAGCAGACTACACACAGTGGGGACAACGCCAGCAGCATAATCAATATGGTGAGACTTTCAATCCCAGCTGGAAGAAACATCCCAACTTCTCGTGGAGCAACCAAAATCAGAATAAGCCACAGGGGTAGTTTCAACAACAGGAGAAGAGGCCTCAATTGGAAGATATGATAGGAAAGTTCATGGAGAAGGCCGAAGCTACACTTTAAAATCAAAATGCAGCCATCAAAAATTTGGAAACTCAGATGGGGCAGCTAGCCATCGCATTGACTTGCAGAACACCAGGTAACTTACCAAGTAATACAGAAATCAATCCTAAAGAGCAAGCAAATGCCATTACAACTCGAAGTGGAGTTCAATTACTTGAAATTCATGTCAAGAGACCGGGAGTGATTGGAGAAACATCTTCCTCCGCTGAAGAGGAGACAGTTGTAAAGGAATCAAGTTCAAAGGAAAATTCATAAGAATCACAAGATAATGCCAAAGTCACAGTCAACCCCTACGAACCTCCGATTCCCTTTCCACAGCGCTTGAAGAAGCAAAAAGTGGAGCAACAATACAAAAAATTTCTAGAAATCTTCAAAAAGCTCCATATCAACATCCCGCTAGCAAATGCACTATTCCAAATGTCTAGCTACGCGAAGTTTCTGAAGGATATCATATCAAATAAACGCAAGCTGGAAGATCATGAGACAGTCATGCTTACTGAGGAATGTAGTGCCAGAATTCATAATAAGCTTCCACCAAAACTAAAAGATCCAGGGAGTTTTACTGTTCCTTGCACAATCGGTGAAGTATATTTCGATAAAGCATTATGTGACCTCGGTGCAAGTATTAATTTAATGCCTTTGTCTGTTTTCAGGAAACTAGGATTGGGAGAAGCTAAAGCAACCACTGTGACACTTCAGCTGGCTGACAGGTCACTGACACATCCCAGAGGCATAATTGAAGATGTACTTATCAAGTTTGAAAAGTTCATATTTCCAGCAGACTTTCTTATCCTGGACATGGAAGAGGACAAGGACGTTCCCTTGATACTTGGCAGACCATTTCTGGCAACAGGGAGAGCATTAATAGATGTTCAAAGAGGTCAGTTGATTTTAAGATTGGGAAAGGAGCAGATATCATTCAATGTATTCAAGGCAATGAAGTTACCAGCAGAATCTGATAGCCGTTATCAGGTTGACATTATTGACAGGGCAGTACAAGAAACATTTTTACTACACGGTCCATCTGACGCCTATGAGGCATGTATTGCACAATCCCAATCAATCCAGTCAGATTCTGTTGAAGTTGAAACATGTGCAAGATTTTTGGAGACCAACCCGCCATACACACGAAAGAGGCACTTCAAGGAACTGGAGACGGGAAACACAAAGCCACTACCTTCAGTTCAGCAGTCGCCAGTTTTAGAACTCAAACAACTGCCGCCACATCTCAGATATGCTTATTTAGGAGAATCAGATACACTTCCAGTAATCATTTCGAACACAGTCAGTGAAATGGAGGAGGAAAAACTGCTCAGGGTACTTAGAGAGAACAAAACGGCGATTGGTTGGACAATAGCTGACATTAAAGGAATCAGTCCTTCCATGTGCATGCATAAAATTTTAATGGAGGAAAATTGCAAGCCTAGCATAGAAAGTCAGAGAAGATTGAACCTGAACATGAAGGAAGTAGTCAGGGCAGAGATACTGAAGTTATTGGATGCAGGAATTATTTACCCAATTTCAGATAGTGCATGGATTAGCTCTGTTCAAGTGGTACCGAAAAAAGGGGGAATCATAGTGGTGAAAAATGAGAAGAATGAACTAATTCCCACCAGAACAGTTACAGGTTGGAGAGTTTGCATTGACTATCGCAAACTCAATGCAGCTACACGAAAGGATCACTTTCCACTCCCATTCATTGATCAGATGTTGGAGAGGTTGGCTGGACATTCACACTACTGCTTTCTTGATGGATACTCGGGCTATAATCAGATACCTGTCGCACCAGAGGATCAGGAGAAGACCACTTTCACTTGCCCCCACGGTACTTTTGCTTATCGTAGGATGCATTTTGGTCTTTACAACACTCCAGCCACATTTCAGAGGTGCATGATGGCAATATTCTCTGACATGATTGAAAGGTTTATCGAGGTTTCATGGACGACTTCTCAGTATTTGGATCTTCATTTGATGAATGTCTAAACCACTTGAATTTGGTCTTACAGAGATGCAAGGAGACTAACTTAGTTTTAAATTGGGAAAAATGCCACTTTATGGTGCAAGAAGGCATTGTACTTGGGCATAGGATATCAGCAAAAGGAATTGAGGTAGACAAGGCAAAAATTCAAGTGATTGAGAAATTACCACCGCCTACATCAGTTAAAAGAGTTCGCAATTTTTTGGGGCACGCTGGGTTCTACCGGAGGTTTATAAAAGATTTCTCGAAGATCAATAAACCTTTATGCAACTTACTAATGAAAGATGCAACTTTTGAGTTCAAATGAGGACTGTCTCACAGCTTTCAACACTTTAAAGGAAAAGCTTACGACAGCACTAGTGATTGTAGCTCCAGACTGGGAATTACCTTTTGAATTGATGTGTGATGCAAGTGATCACGCTGTAGGTGCAGTATTGGGACAGCGGAGGAACAAGATTTTTCATGTGATCTACTATGCAAGCAGAACTCTAAATGATGCACAACTAAATTATGCAACCACTGAAAAGGAGCTGTTGGCTGTGGTGTTTGCATTTGACAAATTCAGGTCATACCTCGTCGGATCTAAAATCATCGTCTATACTGATCATGCTGCATTGAAGTATTTGCTCACAAAGAAGGATGCAAAGCCGAGATTAATTCGTTGGGTGCTGTTATTGCAAGAATTTGACATTGAGATACGCGACAAGAAGGGCACCGAGAACGTAGTAGCAGATCACCTATCCAGACTAGAATCTGGGGAGACGAAAGATTTAGTGGATATAAATGAGATCTTCCCGGATGAACAGATGTTGAGAGTGGATGAAGCACCTTGGTACGCAGATATTGTCAATTACTTGGCCAGTTCCATTCCACCACCTGACCGCTCCAGTCACCAAAGAAAAAAATTCTTTGCCGAGTTAAAATACTATTTCTGGGAGGATCCAATTCTCTATTGGCGAGGAGCTGATCAGATAGTTAGGAGGTGCGTACCTGAAGAAGAAGTACATGAGATTCTCGAGCGCTGTCACTCATCCGCATATGCAGGACACTTTGGAGCTTCAAAAACAGCTGCAAAGATTCTACAATCAGGTTTCTACTGGCCTACATTGTTTAAAGATACATTTGAGTTTGTTAAGAGATGTGACAGATGTCAACGCACTGGGAATATCTCGAGGAGAAATGAAATGCCAGTGAACAATATTTTGGAAGTGGAGATATTTGATGTTTGGGGAATTGACTTCATGGGACCTTTTTTCCCTTCGTTCTCAAACCGGTATATCTTGGTGGCAGTCGATTACGTCTCAAAATGGGTGGAAGCAGTTGTATTGCCAACAAATGACTCAAAGACAGTAATTGGTTTCTTGAAGAAATACATTTTCACCCGATATGGTACACCGCAGGCTATAATCAGCGATGAGGGCAAGCATTTCTGTAATCGCCAGTTTGAGCAACTACTGAATAAATATGACGTTAAACATCGCGTTGCTACTCCATATCATCCACAAACCAGCGGGCAAGTTGAGGTATCTAATCGGCAGCTGAAGAGAATACTAGAAGTCACTGTGAATTCATCTAGAAAGGATTGGTCTAAAAAGTCGGACGATGCATTATGGGCTTACAGAACAGCATTCAAGACCCCGATCGGCATGTCTCCATACCGCCTAATCTTTGGGAAAGCATGTCATCTGCCATTAGAAATGGAGCATCGGGCATATTGGGCTATGAAACAGTTAAATATGGACTTGAATGCTGCCGGAGAAAAGCGTCTACTGCAACTGAATGAATTGGATGAATTTAAAATTGAGGCTTATGAAAATGCAAAACTTTACAAGGAGCAAACCAAGAAGTAGCATGATATGCATATTCAAAGGCGAGTATTCGAAGTGGGGCAGCAAGTACTACTATATAATTCGAGACTCAAGTTATTCCCAGGAAAATTACGATCACGGTAGTCGGGTCCCTACACAGTTACAAAAGTTCTACCATATGGGGCTATACAAGTGAGCAATGAGAATAAGGGTACCTTCACTGTCAATGGGCAAAGGTTGAAACACTACTGGGGCGATGACTTCTCTAAACAAAAGTCAACCGTTCAACTCGAGACGCCAGAATGAAGCGGCCGCAGAAAAGTCGAGCTATCGACTATAACTTAGCGCTCGGTGGGAGGCAACCCACTGTATCCTTTTTATCTGTTTATTTACTTTATTATGTTTTCTACATTAACTTAGGAAGTTTATTTTCATATTCATTTAGTATTCCGTTATGTGGTCATCAATCATCTAGGCATTTAAAAGAGTCCAAGCACTATGCACACGAGTCATTAAGTATCACGCACAAGTTCGGGTTGATTTACGTTGTTTTGGGTAGTTGACTGTGGAATTCATGTATTTCGAGGAATATTATGTTTTCTAAATTTCACATGTCAATATTTTAAAAATATGTTTCTGAAAAATTTGGGGGCGTTGAGAGTCGGGTNTCACCGAACACCGAAGCAGAGGATTGAGAGGATTAGAGGAAGTCGAAATGTCGAATTGAAAAGATAAAGGGCTGGGGCAGTTCGTTGTGTATGTATACGGACTCCAAGTCTCCAAACAAAATTAATTCATGTAGTCCAAGACTCCAAGCCCAAAGGCCCCAAACCATTCTTCTTAGGGAAAAAATCACAACTCAGGGGTATAGAATACCCCAAATCAAAAACCCCCCATATATATATATATATATATAGCAATAAAGAGAGAGAGGAAGATTATGTTATATCTATTTCCTACAATTAAGCTCGCTTATCATAAATATTAGGAGTCCAAATGTAAAAAATCCGTAACCAAAAATTCCAAAAAATCTGCCGGATTTCATTATGCACGGCAACGAAATTGATGTTGCCGATTGATTTTACTACAAATTGGTAGATTTCATTACTCTATTAGGTCACAGAGACTGGTGTCAATTCCATAAAAACGAAATAATTGTCGGAGAAGCCGATCCAGGTAATAATATGAATGTTTTTTCGTCGATTCGAATGTCACATTCCGAACTGAATTTCGTAACACAAATTGGTCCTAAAAGCATCATTGCAGGGGACCAGAAATCATTGCTAGCCACAGAAGTGCTGATCGTCCCTGGCTAATAGTCCTAAAATCATCGTTACAGGTA
>NW_019268474.1:86924-90767 GCF_002742605.1 Olea europaea var. sylvestris
TATATTTAAATGAAAACTTTGTACAATCTAAAAGATAGAATTACTATATTAAATATTCCTTACAATCTGAGAGATTAAGCTAACATCGTATTTAATCTTCTTACGTTTTGAGATGCAAATTTAGTAATCAAACAACTCCAATCAAGTTTTTTCAACATTTTTTTTCAATAGAAATCATAGTTATTCCATTCAACCTCTTTTATGACATGGTTGATCGAATATAAAATTTAATCAATTTTAACTTTGAAAAACTTCTTTCAGCAGACGCAACAGTGATTGAGATAGTCAATAATATCCTATAAGTGACCCAAGCGCTTGCAAAACAACAATTCATTCTCTTAATGTAATCTAACACATCAACTGCTCCATTAATTTCTGTAGATATTGCTTCCCTTAAAACTTTCAACTCAGAAAATAATTCCATTCCATCGATATCAGATACTGTGTTATGCTTTAAATACTTTTCAAGATTAATGCAACGGCACTTCAATGTAGCATCATCAATGGATTTAAACTTTTCCAAATCAAATAAAAATTCAAAAATATCATCATATTCCTGAAATTGTTCAAATCTATTTTGAAGTGATGATAGAACTTGATCTACTATATATAAGAAATAATTGACCTTGAAAGATATTCAACTGTTTCTGTCATCTCTTCACTAGAAATCTCATCAAACTGTTTCTTTCTACGTATAACTCTTTTTTCTCGAAATATCGGTTCAATGTCTAATTCACTTGCAATCTCTTTAGCATCAATCACGGTCGACTCAAACCCAGTTTCTCTATAGCTTTTGAAAAATGAAATGAGCCCTTTTAAATGGTCTAGCAACGTCAATATGGATGTCCTCTATTTGCAAATGTTTGCTTACTCTATTAACATCTTTCAACACTTCATACCAAAAAACCATCCTAAGTAAGAGTTCAAAATTCCCTATTTCATATGTTGTCAAACACTCTACCTCACTTTTTGTCTTAGGATCATCAACTCTTGCCAATTCAAGTAGAGCATTTCTTATTTATGGAGCTTGAAATCTTATTGCTATAGTACTTTCAACATGAATTTCCCAACGTGTTTGAGACAAAGGCTTAAGAGAAGGCCATTTACATTATCTTTAAAAAATTTCCATTTTTAGTAGATGATGAAAATAGAGTGTATATGTGTTGTACCACTCCAAAGAAAGATTTAGCTTTTGTACAACAAGTAGTCATATCACAAAGTGCAAGACTAAGACTATGACATCCACAAGGAGTGTAAAATGCTCTAGGATTTACTTGTAGTAGTCTATTCCATACCCCTTTATGTTTTCCTCTCGTATTAGCACCATTATCATATCCTTGACCCCTTATATTATCGATATCAAGCTCTAAATTATTCAACGCATTCACTAATTCATTAAACAGTCACTTTCCAGATGTATCATCCACCAATAAAAATCCTAAAAAGAATTCTTCTACCTTCACTGGACTTGTTAAAATATCAACACACCTCATTACTATAGACATTTGTTCTTCGTGACCAAATCTGGAGTGCAATCATGTATCAAAAAAAAGTACTTGGATTCTTTGAGTTTCCCGATGATTATTTTCTTGATCTCACCCACTAGCATGAGTATCAACTCATTATGAATTTTGTGTCCAAGATAATGATAATGAAGTTCTTTATTTTGAATTCGACGAATATACTCTTACATTACAAGATCAAACTCAACAATCATTTGAATTAAGCTTAAGAAGATACAATTATTTTCTTGGTATATCTTCTCATTATCTCCATGAAAAGCCAAATTATTTTTTGCAAGAGTTTTAACTATAGATATTATTCTTAATAATACTTGTCTCGAATGTTCTCTATCCTTATTGATTTGTTCCTGCAAACTTTTATCAATTGTTTGTTTCTTTTGAAATCTTATTTCTATTTCAATCCATCTACTCACGTTAGTGATATGGTCATAACTCACTTCATGTGTGCTTAGTTTTTCACCAATATTTTTCCAATCATTCGTACCATCATGTGCCAATTGAGTTTGAACCCTCATTTTTGAATAGCTTACAACAAAAACAAAATATTTTATTCAGACTTTTTGAATATATCAACCAATTTTTATCATGATTCTCTCCATTGGGTAACCATCGAGTGTAATGAACAAATGAGAAGTGTTGATTAGCTACATCTTTTGGAAAAATGACATCATTATCTCTTATTGGACCTTTCATTACGATTAAATCTCTTAAATTCTTATTCGCTAGATCACTAATATCAAAGGATAATGGTTTACTAATCTTTTCATTGATGTTTCTTTCATCCATAACATCATCCTCAATAGGCATCTCTTCATTCACCAAACAATGATGTTTTTCAATTGTATTATCGTCGATATCATTCTTATTAAACTCTTCTTCGGGAACTACATCGTCATTATGTTTTTTTTTAATACCACTAAAAAATTTATCAAGGGCTCCCTCTTGAGATTTAATCAATTGTTCGACCTTCTTATGCCATTTTCTTTTAGAATATCCAGATTCAAATTTTCTAGTGGACTTAATTAAATCAAATAACAGTAGAACCTGATTTAGACTTCGAATTAAAAATATTCCAAATTCTCAAATATGCCAAGAGTTCAACAATCAACCTGCAAGAAATAACCAAATATATTTATCAAAATTTCAATTAAAAACACCTGGTTAGGTTCTAACTAAATAAATCTTGTTTTGAGAGATATTTTTCGAAGTGGAAAATGATACAAATATCCCCACCAACATTTACTTAGAATATTCTGAATGGCGAATGGCATTTACAAATAACACAAACTTATATAGTAATTTTGATGAAGATACTTTACTATCGAACAACAATATGGCAGAGCTAGGGGCAAAAATTGGATAAATTTATTCACCAAACATGAATAATAAGTGAACCATCAGTCGTCAAAAAATGCCTTACAATTCAAGGATGACGTAGAACCAAGGAATAAGTTGAGTTCCTTTATGATCAGATTCTATAAAACAAAATTTCCCCCGAACTCATTTTAACCGAACAATTTCCCAACAAGAAATAACCAAATAAATTGTAACAGTCAATAATTAATACAATCATTCGATTCATTCCTATATAAAGTTCTGCAACAAAATTTGGGAATTAATCATAACGCTGATAGAACTAATTATTGAGAGTAAAACAAATAAAAAAAAACTATTTTTCATTCCTTTTCACGGTTTCACCATTGAGACTTTGAACAAACTACCACCATAGCCCATAGGATAAAGGATTAATAATCAGACATTCAAATATATGAGCTGGACATCCATTTTACTTACCAAAACAAAGGACCTGATAAGATATAAAAAGGGAATCTGGCGTGCGAGTCTGAGGGAGGCGGAGAAATTGGGGTTTTTCGCGTTTGATTTCGAATTTTCGTTCGTTGGCGCTAGTCCCTGGAAGCCCAGAAGTCTGGAATCTGGAACCTGGAAGCCTGGAGACTGGAGTGGAGGCCCTAAAGAATTTTGGATTCACCGAACACCGAAGCAGAGGATTGAGAGGATTAGAGGAAGTCGAAATGTCGAATTGAAAAGATAAAGGGCTGGGGCAGTTCATTGTGTATGTATACGGACTCCAAGTCTCCAAACAAAATTAATTCATGTAGTCCAAGACTCCAAGCCCAAAGGCCCCAAACCATTCTTCTTAGGGAAAAAATCACAACTCAGGGGTATAGAATACCCTAAATCAAAAACCCCCCATATATATATATATATATAGAGAGAGAGAGAGAGGAAGATTATGTTATATCTATTTCCTACAATTAAGCTCGCTTATCATAAATATTAGGAGTCCAAATGTAAAAAA
>NW_019268474.1:95677-100234 GCF_002742605.1 Olea europaea var. sylvestris
ATTATTATTATTATTATTATTATTATTATTATTATTATTATTTTGTCTCTTTCTGGGGGTTGAGCTGGGTCGGGGTTGGGGTTAGGGGAGTGGTTTGCATTGCAGAGCTTGGTCCAGGTGTTCAAGGGAAAGAGGGGCAGAACCTTAGAGCTAAGGACTTCCAAGGGAAGAGTTAGACCCTCAACCATTAAACCAACTACTTAACAGAGTTTGAAAGAAAATGGTCTCCACATACCTTAATTGAGGCATCTGTCACATTATTCTCGGCTTCTATAGCAATCTGCAAAATTGCTCGGTCCGAGAAGGCTTTGCCCAAATCTTCAGCAACCTGATAACTCTGCAGGAATAAGATAAATGTAGTTAACATAGAGCCTGAAACAGAGAGAGAACCCAACCTCGGAAAGGGGCTGGTTAGGAGGGACTCTGGCACTGCATCGTGTTCTTACCACAACAAATGCAGACTCTTTACTTTCCCCCTGCGCTTGGTATTGCGAGACTTCAGCAGCAAAGCGGTTTAATAAATCTCTTTCTCTTAGACAGAAGATATCATTCTGTCACAAACCATCGGTAATCCAAATAAGCTTCATAATGACTTATCTAAGAAAAAGTACAAAGCAGAAACTTCATCATTACCTGAAATTGAGTGCTCCTAAGCATTGAACTGGTAAGCTGAGCTGGAATAACTGGGCATGATCTGTTTATATGTTCTAACCCCAACTCTTTGAAGGGTTTATTCCTCTTTTTTGCTGCTACATACTCTGCCAGCAGAGCCTTGCTAACCTGCATCAAACGTGTTGATGAAATTCTGAAGCTACAGAAATTTTTTTGAAAGCTCTATAAAACCAATAACTTGATCCGTTCTTGGTAAACGACATATGTTTCAAATATTAATTTAACATTTCTTCTATTACTGTCAATCTGGTATGTTGCTGCCATTTGTGAAAAACGATCAGTTAACCATACCTGTTGCATAAGAACATTGTTGTCACCCTCAAAAGTAGACTGCACATCATATTCACCTTTCAGTTGGCCAATTCGATTTTCTGTCTTCAATCCTTGCCCACCACAGGCTTCGCGGCATTCCTGAATCATATGTAATACAATATAAGAGGAAAGCTTATCAACATTTCAGAAAATGATTACCTATAATGATCTTGGCTACCTGAAGAGTTCGCATGTTATGCCAAGTCAGAGTAGCCTTGAATGCACTAGATACTACATGGATGGTTTTGATCAGTTGAGGACTCCTCTTAACGTACAACAGTTTCAAGTAGTTACTAGCAAAGCTCATCGCATACCTGCAGCACCACAGAACAACAATTTTCTAACAATATTGTTCATTCTCGTTGACAAAAGCATAAAAATATCCATATGGCAGATGATTTTTTCTGATAAAACTCAGTGAATTGCAAATCATAAGTACAAGAAAGCTACCGAGCATTGAGTGCAGCCGAATTCTAATAGCAAGCTGAAATCGTACTACCTAATCATGAATGTATGGAGTGAACTATGGTAGCATATCTACCATCATTATTAGTCTCTCTTAGTAGGAAATTGCTTGAAAGATAAGGACGCTTTTTGAAAAGCCTCTATTGGGCATCAGATACAGGATTACAATTTGTAACTGTAACTTGTCACTGACTAGTTGACAAGGAAACTGAATCTCAAATGGACAAGGATATGTAGCAAAACAAAATCAGATACACGTAGCTCAAATGCATGCTGGGGGAACTTATACATGAAATAGTAAGTGTAATTTCACTCAAACCAATTATTTCCAACTTCTGAAGCAAATGCACAAATTTACGTCTTTGCAAGAAGAGGCAGGAGGCGGCGCTGATGGCTAGGGTAATCGAGCAAAAGGACTTCAGGACCATTTGCTGTGATTGAAAATGCTCTCCTTGTCAATGCATATCTTATGGCGATTGCTAAACTTATCTGATGGGAGAAAATTAAGATAAGATATCTGTGAAGAATTGAGCAATAGTAGCTTGATATTAACTCTCCTGAAATTATAGGGAAAAGTGTAAAGGCAATACTTATCACCTTTGCTGAGTACACTGCACTAGCTGCAATAGTTACTCGTCCAGATGTCAAAGGAGCCAGGAATGCAGCAAATCTCTGAAGAAAAATCAATGCGTGTGAAATTCCACCAACAAGAGAGTTAATGTAGAATTGATTGAAAGGAAGCGGGCTAGAAAACAATTCGTAAAAGATGTGAATAAGTTTGCTTCAACACATATCTCAACAAATATGGTAGATCACTTCCGTCTTCTTCTCATTAGGTTTATTGATCAAGGATGAATTAGTGCTCATTGTGTAAGTAGTTATCACCAGGACAAAAGAACAGTTGAAAAAGACAATTTAGCAAGAGAAAAAAGCATATGCCCCTTGATAAAGCAAAATCATAAATGTGAGGTGATGACACCATTAAATCATGGCTATTTTACCTAGGTCAGTTAAATAAAGAAGCATCATACCTGGTCTGGATCCTTTATTGCACTCAAATATTTTCCATCTGGGGAAACATCAGCAACTGAGTTCAATAAATTTTCTCTAGGAATGCGAACATTGTCAAACCTGGAAAATTTAAAATCATAAAGCCATCAGATCACACTCATTTACCAAATAATAGAAAATTTATGGTCGGCATAGCCACAAAAGAGATTCATTTATACCAGATTCGACCATTGTCAACGCCATTTAAACCAATCTTATGACCACAATCAGCAATCCGAATATTGGGACAGACGTTCCCATTTTCATCTCTGATCTGGGTGATAAAAGCATGGACACCTTGATTGTTTCCATCAATATTGAGCTGAGAAAAAACTATTGTATGCGTTGCATGCTACAAGACATTTAAGGGAGAGCATATTAGTGTTTTCAGATGATGGTGAGAAGATGAAGTCAAGAATAATAAAGTGAAAAAAAAAAAAAAAAAGTAAATGTGCCAAAATGTCTGGAAATCACTAGACGGACGGAATGATTACATTAGCTGCACCACCAATCCAGTACTTTTGAGCTGTTTCACATGGAGTGTTGATTACAAACTCTCCTGTGTTTGCCTCATAAGTTGCAGTTGTTTCAATGCCTCGAACCTGAAAACATTGACTCAAAATGCTTCAATAATAAGAAATAGAGGATAATTCTGTTGACAAGCTATATGGCTGGTGCTAATCAATTGAACGGTCTTTACATACATTGCTTCCATGCCCCAATTCTGTCATGGCAAAGCATCCTTTAATCAAGTAATTTTCTGTCGCACTCAACCACCTATCGTGATGTCGCTTTGTGCCAAAAAACTGGATGGCACCACCCCTCGAATCGTCAACAATGAAGCAGTTAAAATGCTATTTATTTGAATAACTTAAAGCACAATGTAAGAGAACTCCACTCCAACTAGTTTCAGATGCACACACAAAGGCGACTCTGAAACTCAACCATACACATATTGAATACAAGTTCTATTAAAAGATGATATTTTAGATATACACACGTGGTAAAAATTTCCAAATTTGTGCCAAACGAAAATAATTTTACTAGTCATCCCTACTATTTGCTCCACCATGGAGAATTCAAGATCCAGATGATGCCTCTTTCTTTATATGAAGGAATACCAATTTATCAAGCAAAACCCAATATTGAGAATTTTCACAAATTCATAAATGCAAGTAAAGTAAACTGAGAAGCGTATGCTACAAGTATAAATACAGCTTCAGAATGCAAGTACCTTAAGCTGTCATAGTTGTACATTTTCCCAATTTAAAAACTATGACATACATTGAAAAATCCATCAAATGACATTTATAAACCGCAAAGAAACCACCAGAAAATATCAAACATACCACAAAAAGAAGTGCACTCCAATCTTGATTGCAAGAGAGTGATCAAAAATCTCAATAACCTCCAAAAGAGCAAACTTTTTCATCTCAGCTTCAGGGCCTTTACCAGTCAACCACCCCTTAAATACTCCATGATCCAGTAAATACTCAATTCTCTTCATAGTGATCTCTCTCTGCTGCTCCATGGAGTGATTATAATCTGGCACCACAAATACTTTGCCACCTCTAAGCCTGGGATTGAAAAGCTTGCTCTGTACCATGAGGTTGAAAAGCCAGTCCCTTTCACCCAAGTTGTGCCCATCCATCAGTTTCCTCATTGAACTCACGTCGAACGAAAAGGGTTGTTCGGAAACTTCCGGCGGCACGTAGCTGACGCATGGTGAGGCGGAAATTATGGCGGCGGTGGAGGTTGCGTGGCGGTGGTTTTGGAGGTGGCCGTTTAAAATTTGGGTTCTAAAATTAACTTTTTCCATGGTGTTGATAGTGATGAATTGATGAAGAAGATAGTTTGGTGTTTTAGTTTTTGATTGCCTTACCTTGAAGAATGGATCGATCCGCCACGATGGAGGACGGGTTGGCGTGGGGTGGCGTGAGGGCCAGAACAAGGAAATTTTGGTAAAAGGCTTTTTGTCAATACGCGCGCGAAGACTATGTTTAGAGAGGCACGCGAGCTTCTAGAAGCCTTTTCTTCGGCATTGGGAATTTTTTTTTT
>NW_019268474.1:100260-100719 GCF_002742605.1 Olea europaea var. sylvestris
TTTTTTTTTTTTTTTTTTTTTTTTTTTTGATAACCCAGGTGTCCCAGCTTAGCCGGACTAAATTCTGGACCTCTAGCCCCCGGCCCCTCATTGACTAGTGGAGGTAAATCGCAGGTTTTGCCCTTGTTGGTTCCCAGGTTCCCACATGGCTTTTACTCCTTCCCCAAAGGGACCCTCCTCCATGGTTATTACATCACCAATCTGCTCCAACCCTTCCTCTGGTTATTACATCACTTGGCTGCTCCAACCAGGAATTGAACTCCCCACACTTGGTTTCAGAGCCCCCCAATGTGATTGTTCCGCCAACTTGGATGTGCCCTGGGGGGCGGCATTGGGAATTTATCCTATGTAGAGAAGATCAAGTTGTTTGAAAACGACTTTGCATTTATGTCGAGAAATTGTCAATGGATTGAATTTTAATTTACGATTCAAATTTGATAAAATTAATTGAAGGTAAAT
>NW_019268474.1:106700-193772 GCF_002742605.1 Olea europaea var. sylvestris
CCTAAGAGGTCTGCAGCAGCCTGAACAGCTTTTTCTTCATTTAGAGGACGAATTGCGACATTTGTTGCATGACCATAAATCTGTCTTTGCAGAGTTGTTGTGAACCGGTGGTTAGCCTGTAAAAGAATCAGAGGAAGGAAGATTATAGAAGTAAGAAAATATAATTCTGTCAGCAGAAAGTGGTGCAAATTTGGAGCGTTCCTGTTCCCATTAATTTGGGTATCAAACTTTTCTTTGTATGACACATAAGTAGCGAACTCAATACCCCTGTTGAAGAGTCTCTGTCTCAAGAAAACCATTTGTTTCACATAAGAATCATTGAGTGGCATTATATCAGATACACATTTTTGGAACCATGAGAGACGTATATTTTTATTGATTTGGTAAAAGTAAATTTATCAATCAAATCATCAAAACTAATCAATTGAATAACCAAATTAACAAATACATTTAATCTTCATCTCATAAATATGATGAGCACCCTTTGTACCATTTCTTATTTTATCACTTTCTACCATTATTGGAAGGGCAAAGGCACTACAACAGAACCAACACACCGATTATGACACGAGCATCAAAGTTGGGTACAAAATCAAAATGAAACAAAAATATCATGTATTGATATGAGTTGTTGGAAAGTTATCACTTTTAACATTCGATTTACAGAGCCTAGATATAATGATTACTTCTAGTGCATAGTTCTATGCCATATTCTTCCTGGTGAGTCTCCATGATAACATGATTCAAGAGGATGGAATATTGTTCCATGTAATAAATATTCCCTGATTTCTTTACATTACTAAACCCAAAACACTGTTTTTTGACAGCTTTATTACAACATATTATTGTACACTCCTTGAAGCAAATGCCCCCCTCTGCATCACTGTAATACTTCTCATTTCCTAGCTATATACCTCCAGTCCATGACTACAGGTTGCAAACCGAAGATTGTTAGGAACATTTCCTCATAAACATTGTTGTCAGGTATTTTCTCAATCTAATCTAACAGGTTCATCCCTATGCTTGTTATGCTAAGCACCATAAATAATTAGCTTGACAGATAACAAGTTCTTCATAGAGAGGCTTCCACTGGTGGAAACTGGTAAATATTAAGGTGCCAGATTATTTCAAAACAAAGTCCACTTCCTAATGAAATTAATCAGATTTCAGTTAAAAAATTGGTAAACCCTAGCAAAGAAATCAGTAGCAGTAAAGTTTGATGCCCTGTTTATCACTATTACGAGTTAGTACTAGGAAAAAGTGAAAAGGGATTGCAAAATCCAGTTTTTGGCATTTCTCCTATTCTATTGACAAAAAGTGTTTGACGAAGTAAAACAACCATATTCTCCTAGACATGCTAATACAAGCAACTGCATCCAACCAAGTAATTTCAGACACTATTGCAGACCAAAATTACTTCTAGTTTTCTATTTAGAAATATATAAACTATTATATTATTATCCCTTCAAAATGTGTTTGAAAATATAGACACTTTCTTCCCGTTATACCCACAAACAAGATTCTGCAAAACGATAATCTTAAAACCCCTAAATAACGAATAACTAAAATCATTACGGCTTCAGTGCATTTAAATCAAGAATTTAACAATTTCAACCCTTCTTTCCCAGATTTAACTCATCTAATTATGCCCATCTTTACACACTCAGTATAAATATAGTGCAGCTCAGATCATTTTCGTATTGAAATATCGGGGATACTGACCTGGGCAATGTTGATTATGGATTGCCTGAACTTGGGGTTTAGGCCCGCCTCTTTTTTGATGCGTTTGCCAATGGGTTTGCATAGCGTTTTCAGTGCAAGTGTGCCCAGCTTGAACACTGGCAATATCATCCCTACTCGCAAACTCAAAACTATATGCGAATAATTTAATATATTTATGTGTGTATATGTATTGATGCCTAGGTTTGGGATTCGAGAGGAAACCAAGTACACAACAGGTGCTCGATGTAATGACTAAGCCCGTTTGGCCCATTTATTTTTCATTCCATTACATTTTATTTTTCTCTCCCTTATTTTCAAGTGCATAATCTTTCATAAAATAATATTTCACATAAATCAGTCGCCCGAGTCATAGTCCAATGGGGCAAAGGACAGAAGTGGGGTTATCTCACGCCCTGCTGACAACCGCAGTGTGGGAGTTCGATTCTTGAGACATGTAATTTGAATTCTTGTAGGCGCAGTGTACAGACAGCTCTTATTCTCTAATCCATTGAGACACGTCCCACAATTCACCTCCCTCACAAAGTTCTAGAAGCAGAACGGTAGGAGCCCTCAAAGTTAGAGTTCAACCTTTATATTACACATAAATCGAAAACTTTTCCTTTTTTTTCAACTACTCATTTAAAAAAAAATCATTCCATTCATTTTCATTTTTACAAAATGGGGGCCAAACGGGGGCTAAGAAAGCAAATCAATTGCATTTGGTGATCTTAAAAATGAAATCAAAGTTCTAAAATGCGTAACGTGGAGCAATGAATTTCGGGGGTTGAGTGTGAAGTACTAAAAGTATACATGTGCTTAAACATAATTATGTATTATTTATTTTTTAATATTATTTCAAATATTCTAAACTAATAAACAAATAAAATAATACATTCTTTTAAGGAAAAACTGCAGTCGAGGTATCAAATCTTTTGTTTATTAGAAGATTTTGCCCAAACCTTTCATTTGTACTACTGTGAGTACCAAACCTTTAAAAAATGTATAGCTCAAGTCTATATTGACAATTTTCATTAGTTTGACCTCAAAAATCATCACTTGACCCCAGAAATTAAAAATTTAATAATTTCCCCCAAAATAAGGTAAGGGCATTTTGGAGATAATACATTTCCCCTATTAAAATAAAAATTAAAAAAGGAAAAAAGCAAAACCACAACCACCCACCCCCTTCTCCTTCTTCCCTAACCCCCAGTTACCCCCTCACAAACGACTTTCTACCTGTCGAAGCCATCTCCGGCACCACCACCTCAAATTGTGCTTCACCTGGACGACTGCATCTTCACTCTCATAAATGAAAGCCTACTCCACTGTCGCCGGATGTTCCTCCATAACAGTGCTAATCTTAGTCGGAGTTGGTATTGAGGCAAATTCCAACAGTGGAGGCATTTTAACTGAAATTAAATTCTCATATTCAACGGACTATTGTAACAACCACTGTATAGTTTCTCCATCAGATTTGTGTCCCGATTCTCTGGTTAGCTGAAAAATTCTAGCAGTACAAAGGGCAGACATCTTTATCCTCCTCCCTCTGCCTTCAACTTTCATGTGCCTATCGTTATTCGAGCTTCTTTTGGGTGCCAGTGCCTGTTTTTTCCCTTCTTCTTTCTCTACAACCACAATCTAAAAATCTCTCATCTCTGCCGCCTTAATCTTGCCCATCCTCGGGCTATTATTTAAGAAACTAGACACCTCCTATGGCTGCTTTGAGCCCTTGGGATCCATGATTTTTACACAAGAAATTACAAAAAAATAGCAAAAAAATCAGTATAAAGAAAAGGGGTTGTGCGATGCAAGAATTGTTGAAGCAAACCACATGCTATTTGATTTCATGAATCCTTCCGTTCGAATCGTCAATGAATCAAGGTTTTATAAGATCATTAAGCTTTTCTTGTTGATGAGTATTGTTGAGTGGGCAGTGGTGGTGATGCCAGTGGGTAGTGGTGGCTGCCGGCGATGAATGTGGTGGTTGGATGGAGTGGTTTTGATTTGGGGAAGAAGGAGATGGGAATGGATTGTGGTTTTATTATTTTTTTAATTTTTGATTTAATAGGGGAAATGTATTATGTCCAAAATGCCCTCACCTTATTTTGGGAAAATTATTAAATTTTTAATTTCTGGGGTCAATTGACAGTCTTTAAGGTCAAACTAACGGAAACTGTCAATTTAGACTTGAGCTGCACATTTTTTAAAGGTTTGGTACTCACAGTGGCACAAATGAAAGGTTTGGTACCTTGACTGCAATTTTTCCTTCTTTTAACTTTGCATATATTCTTGAATTAAATGTTTTATCAGTCATTGAACTTTGCACTTCGTCACGATTTACTCACCAACCTTTAAGCTTTTCAGTGGTCGCTGAATTTAGGTAAGTTGCACTCCATCAATCACCGAATGAATTCTGTCACTAGTTATGTCTACGTAAAAAACAAAAAAAAAAAGGCATGATCATTAAAATTGTTTAGTTGTTAAACCAAATGCACACATGGACTCCAAGTCAGCTAAACACACCTTGTCTTCCTTTCCTTTCCCCTTCTCAACTACCAATGGGTAATTTTTGCTAGGAGCCGCCACTCCTTACTTCACAAACCACGCCCTATATTGACAACTCAATCCCCACACATACTCCCAACAACTAATTGGACAAAAAAATTAATAGAAGATCATAATCAGCAATAGGAACATCAGGATTCGCGTCTCCCAATCCCAATTTCATCAATTCTAGCACCGTTTATGGGTCCTATGATCGCGGACCTATGCCTTCGGAGTTACAGCACCATGCCGCCTTTATTCCAACCATGGGTCAACACTATTTGACCTCCAGTAAGTCAACAGAAACAACCTTCATTTTTAGATTCTCGCTTCTTTGTGTTATTTGAGGCTTCGATAGAATCGTACGATACTTCACTTACTGCTATGCAGGGGCGGATCCAGAATTTTCGATAAGGGGGACTAAAGTTAAAAAAAAGTCAATGCAATCAAATTTTTGGTAAATGACACAAAAACTGTGCACAATCATTAGGACTGAAAACTGAAGAAAAATTAATTATATTTTTCGAAAGAGATGAAACCATTGAATCTTCATTTAGGCATCCGATCATACAATGAAACCAATTCAATATCTAACAGAACATATTTTAATCATCAACAATTCAAAACATCATCACTTTTTTAACAGGTAATGCACATTTGTTCCAAGAAAGCATTTTCAGCAACAAAGATATTGTCACCAGCTAGCATATATGCTCGGTGGTTTAGTGAATATGGTTGTACAGCAGACGTCTTTAGCCAAATCTCATGTAGGCAAGAATTTTTTATCTATTTCAAAGATAGAACCATTGTACGATACCACAAAAATCAACCCCTTCAAAGAAACTCCATAGAAACAACCTTCACCGACCAAACAAATACATAACAAAATGGAATATAACACACAAATAGAAATAAAATAACAAGAAAGTAGCTATCAAGAAAAAATAAACACCATTATGCAAATTGGAAGAACACGATGAACGAGAACCAATCAAGATTACGTAAAGTAGGAATAAAGATTAAATGAATTGAACCATGTGCCTAAGTGTTGGAAAAATGAGTAAATTGGCTCAATTTTGGCACAATTTTCGATGGGACCCGTTGGTCCAATTTGGAATATCAAAGTTGATATGTGTTCTCCTCCGCGAGAACATCGAAGTCATGTATTTATTTACCAAAAATGAAGCTCGGGTGGATAAGAAATTGGAACCTAAAGTGGACCGTTGGAAATGGCCTATGTTGGTGGAAAAACTTTCTCCGACATAGGAAAAACATGGAAACCAAAATCACTTTATATATGGCTATGCATTGGAATGGTGTGATCATGTGTAGCATAGATGTTCTCTCCACGTGCGCGCGCAAGGAAGGGGTGCAAATCACGGATAGAAATAGCATTCGGACCTTGAACTTGAGTGCGGAGGCGACCTGCGCACACGAATGTCGGATCGAACGGAGCAAAAACTGGACAATCTTTTTTGTGGTTTTTCCAAATGACTTTTGAGTGTCTGAAACTCCTAAAACTCCAATGGTCGAAACCGAAATGTAACTCCAAAAATTGCAATGGTTAATACAGAAAACTAAGGGTCAAATTCAGTCTATATAATTCACTCAATTTCCAGCAGTTCATATACTGAAATTTTCGTCTTCAATTTCCATTCTTGTTTTTTGTTTTGTTCCGTCTCATTCCAATAAGGTGATATTGTTCGAACACTCGCCCAGTTCGCCGAAGTAGAATCGCGATGCTCGGATTCTGCTAGTTGCTGTTGTATCCTGAAAGACATGCGCTTGAACTAAACATTTAGCACCACGGCGAGGGGGCGAATTTATCTTAAGAAAATTGTGTTTACACAGGCCTCAGGTTGAAATTATATATGTCATTTATTTAGTTTTCAATTTTGCAGATTTATTTGATTTGCAACGTACTTGAAATTTATGTTAGAAATAGATAAATAAAATAAACTATTTTTTTCTAATTTATCATATGTGTGAAAAATAGATTTCACATATAGGATATTTCTATTTGTAAGTGAAAAAATTTGTGTTATTTTAGTTAGTGTATGAATAAAAACACTTTATGCAAATTTTTGTGCAAATACGGTGAGCTTCGCCTGCAAATACAGTAAGCTGTCATATATGGTGAGTTGCACTGTCAAATACGGTGAGATGCAAATACGTTGAGTTGCACTGTCATATACGGTAAGCAATTGCCAAATACGGTAAGTGTGAATTCGGTGTCTAAAACACAAATACGGTATATGAGAACCCGATTCCACTCCAAACACTACCGATTAAATTTACCAACAAACTTAAGACAAATTTCTTAATACGTATTGGTAGTAAACAAGTTTATTTGTTTATTGGAAACTAATAATTGTTTCAATTTCAGAAATGGCTGCCGAACCAACCAACATGGATGTGACCCAAACTGTTCCTGCTGGAAATGAAGTTATGGGCTCTACTATGGCTCAAGGGCCAAACTCTGCTGTGGCTAACTTGCCTAGTCGTGTTGTGAGTCAAACTATGGCTCCAACAACTGGCCAAACGGTTACTGTTTCGGTTAATCATGGAGAGAAACCAGAGAAATTCAATGGCTTGAATTTCAAGAGGTGGCAGCAGAAAATGCTGTTTTACCTGACCACCTTGAATCTTGCGAGATTCTTGACTGAGACTGCTCCTGTACTCAATGAAGGAGAAGGAGATATTCAAGCAGTCAGTGCACTTGATGCTTAGAAGCATTCAGACTTTTTATGTCGAAACTACATTATGAATAGTTTAGCAGACACGCTATACATTGTGTATAGCACGGTGAACACTACTAAGGAGTTGTGGGAGTTTTTAGATCGAAAATACAAAACTGAGGATGCCGGGGCTAAAAAGTTTATAGTCGGCAGATTCTAGACTATAAGATGGTGGACTCCAAAACTGTTATCAGTCAAGTGCAAGAACTCCAAGTGATTCTTCACAAAATTCATGTCGAAGGAATGGTGTTGAGTGAAAGCTTTCAAATGGCAGCAATTATTGAAAAATTGCCCCCCGCATGGAAAGATTTCAAAAACTATTTGAAACGCGAACAAAAGGAAATGAACGTTGAAGAACTTATTGTTAGACTCCGAATTGAAGAAGACAACAAAAGTTCAAAAAAGAAATGGTTCAATTTTGGTGTTGCTAAAGCCAATGTTGTGGAGCATGGTCAAAGCAGTAAGAGTTACAAAAACAAGTTTGGGCCATCTAGTGGAAAAAAGACCAAGCACGGACCGAAATGTGGAATTTCTAAGAAGAAATTTCAAGAAAAATGCATCAATTGTGACAAAGTGGGCCACAAGTCTTTGGAGTGCAGATTGCCAAAGAAGAAGAAAGAAGCAAATGTGGTTGATTACATGGCACAAGATGTGTCGGAGCTGAATCTCTCAGTCGTCGTTTCTAAAGTGAGTATGGTGGGGTTCAAACCCTAAAGAGTGGTGGATTGACACCGGTGCTACGAGGCATGTGTGCTCTGATAAGGAGCTGTTTACTGCGTTCGAAGCAATTGAGGATGGAGAGAAGTTGTTTATGGGAAATTCAGCAACTTCTGAAATCAAAGGTAAAGGAAAGGTGGTTTTGAAGATGACCTCGGGAAAAGAGCTGACCTTCAACAATGTGCTATATGTGCCAGAAATTCGTAAGAATTTAGTGTCCGGGTCACTTTTGAATAAGCTTGATTTTCGCATTGTATTTGAGTCAGACAAAGTCATTCTATCAAAAAGTAGAATGTTTGTCGGAAAATGTTATGTTTCCGACGGTATGTTTAAGCTGAATGTAATGGTTGTGAAACCAAGAATGAATAAAGCAAATTCTTCTGCTTATTTGCTTGAGTCTTCCAGTTTCTGGCATGGTAGACTAGGACATGTTAACTATGATACTTTACATAGACTAGTTAGCTCAAATAGCATACCCAAGTTCCATAATGATTTCGAACATAAGTGTGAAACTTGTGTTGAGACAAAATTGACAAGGTCATCCTTTAAGTCAGTTGAACGGAACAAAGAACCACTTGATTTAATTCACAGTGATGTTTGTGAAACTTGTACAAACAAGAGGTGACAACAAGTATTTTATTACTTTTGTCGACGATGGCACAAAATACTGTTATGTGTATCTGCTTAAAGCAAGGACGAAGCTATAAAGAAATTTGTTCTCTATAAGAATGAAGTTGAAACTCAACTTAATCAGAAAATTAAGGTACTACGGAGTGATCGAGGTGGTGAGTATGGAGCACCGTTTGTCGATTTTGTGCACAACACGAAATCATACATGAAACCACCGCACCTTATTCATCGCAACAAAACGGTGTAACTGAACGAAAAAATCATACATTAAAAAAATGATGAATGCAATGCTAGTAAATTTTGGGTTATCTCTGAATATGTGGAGGGAAGCTGTGTTATTAGTAAATTACCTTTTAAATAAGGTACCTCGAAAGAAATCGGAAAAGACCCCTAATGAGTTATTGAAAGGAAGAAAGTCTACCTATAAATACTTGCGAGTGTGGGGATATCTTGCAAAAGTGGCTGTTCCAACACCAAAGAAGGTAAGGATAGGCCCGAAAACTATAGACAGCGTCTTCATTGGCTATGCACGTAATAGCAGTGCTTATTGATTTTTTGTGTATGATTCAAAAATTCCAGACATACACAAAAACACGATAATGGAATCGAAAAATGCTTCATTATTTGAAGAAGTATTTTCATACAAGTCCAAAGAGGAAGCTGGCTCCTTTAAACGAACATATAAGACAATGACTGAAAATAGTCAAGACGAAGAATTAGAAGAGGAGATTGAGGTTAGACGCAGCAAATGGGAAAGGACAGAAAAGTCTTATGGTCCTGATTTTCTGACATATATGCTAGAAAGCGAACCTCAAAGCCACAAGAAGCTGTGAATTCCTCGGAAGGACCTCAATGGAAAGATGTCATTAAAGGTGAAATAGATTTCATACTGCAAAATCATACATGGGAGCTAGTGGATCTTCCTCCTGGGTGCAAAGACTAGGCTACAAATGGATTTTCAAAAAGAAAATGAAAGCAGATGAAGCTATCGAAAAGTACAAGGCCAGATTAGTAATAAAAGGTTACAAACAAAGGGAAGACCTTGATTATTTTGATACGTATTCTCCAGTAACGAGAGTAACATCTATTAGGGTGATACTTGCGATTACTGCTTTGCGAAATCTAAAAGTACATCAAATGAAAGTTAAAACGGCTTTTCTAAATGGAGATTTAGAAGAAGAAATTTACATGGAACAATCCGAGGGGTTTTCGTTGCCAGGACAAGAAAAGAAAATCTGTAAACTGGTAAAATCACTATATGACTTGAAACAAGTACCAAAACAATGACATGAAAAATTTGACAATGTCATGATAGAGAGTGAATTTAAAATTAATGAATGTGACAAATGTGTTTACGTCAAAGATACTAAAGATGGCTATGTCATTTTATGTCTTTACGTTGACGACATACTTATTGTTGGTAGTAACAATAAGATGATTGAATCCACTAAAAATATATTAAATTCGAGATTTGATATGAAAGACATGGGTTTAGCTGATGTTATACTTGGAATCAAAATCTCAAGAACATCAGATGGGCTTGTTCCAAACCAGTCACATTATGTGGACAAAATTTTGAAAAAATTCAACAAGGATGATACTGGCGTGGCTAGAACACAAATAGATACGAGTGAACATCTTTCTAAAAATAAAGGTTAAAGTGTCTCTCAAGTAGAATACTCGAGAGTTATTGGAAGTTTAATGTATTTAATGAGTTGTACAAGACCAGACATAGCCTATATAGTCAGTAAATTGAGTAGATATACGAGTAATCCAGGAAATGATCACTGGAAAGGTATAGTAAGAGTATTGAGGTACTTAAGATATACTCGTGACTATGGAATACACTACACCGACATCCAGCGGTCATTGAAGGATACAGTGATGCTAATTGGATATCTAATATAAAAGACTTAAAGTCCACCAATGGATATGTGTTCACTTTGGGATGTGCTGCCATCTCATGGAAATCCTCTAAACGGTTATAGCCAGATCTACAATGGAATCTGAGTTTATAGCCCTAGATAAATGTGGTGAAGAGGCTGAATCGTTGGGCAACTTCTTAGAGAATATTCCAAGATGGTCCAAACCTGTGCCTGCAATTTGCATATATTGTGACAATCAATCAGCAATAGGAATGGCACAGAGTAACATGTACAACGGTAAGTCTAGACATATACGTCGTAGACACAATACCATTAGACAACTACTCTCAACTGGAGTTATCACAATTGACTATGTTAGGTCAAAGGATAACATTGCGGATCCTCTAACCAAATGGCTAAATAGAGAGTTAGTTGGGAAGTCATCGATAGGAATGAGACTCAAGCCCTTGAAAGAATAAGTCATTACAAAGGAAACTCAACCTAGTTGACTGGAGATCTCAAGATCTAAGTTCAAAGGGACAACCTAACTGTAAAGACTTGATAAAATCACTGTGGAGGTATCACCTCCTTTCCATTCCTATGATATTACAGTGATGTCCGTAAGGATGAAGGTTAAGCAATAGGCTTTTAATGATTCTTACGCGTCGAGAATCGAGTCAAGTAATGCGAGTTACTTATAATAAGAAATCACCTATGTGAGAAAGAAGTAGGGCTGCTTCTAAGAGAATTGTGTGGGGCTCAATTCTTAGAAACTCTCACAGAACCAGGCATATATTCATGGTCAAAACGAACATAATAATGAGAACTGAATGGTGTTAAGAAGAACCCTGTGTGAAGTATACCATCGTTTACACAAACGACAGAACAGTTCAAATACATTGCGTCTCTTGGTCAGCCAGTAAAGTAAATATGCTTTCACAAGAGAAGGTTCAAAGGGTAACACCTACCTATCCTATGCAGGCTTCAACCATTGAACTTTATCACTAAGTCTTATGTCTCACATTTCGTGTCTCTCCCAATTTTCATTCATGTGGGGGATTGTTGAAAAAATGAGTGAATTGGCTCACTTTTGGCACAATTTTCGGTGGGACCCGTTGGTCCAATTTGGAATATCAAAATTGATATGTGTTCTCCTCCGTGAGAACATTGAAGTCATGTATTTATTTATCAAAAATGAAGTTCGGGTAAATGAGAAATTGGAGTCTAAAGTGGACCATTGGAAATGGTCTATGTTGGTGGAAAAACTTTCTCCCACATAGGAAAAACATGAAAACCAAAACCATTTTATATATGGCTATGCATTAGAATGGTGTGATCATGTGTAGCATAAAGGATTTCTCCACGTGCGCGCGTAGGGGGTGCAAATCACGGACAGAAATAGCTTTCGGACCTTGAACTTGAGTGCGGGAGCGACCTGTGCATACGAATGTCGGATCGAACGGAGCAAAAACTGGCCAGTTTGGACTGTTCGCAATTTACAATTTTTTTTGTGGTTTTTCCAAATGATTTTTGAGTGTCTGAAACTCCTAAAACTCCAATGGTCGAAATCGAAATGTAACTCCAAAAACTGGAATGGTTAATGCAGAAAACTAAGGGTCAAATTCAGTCTATATAATTCCCTCAATTTTTAGCAGTTCATACACTAAAATTTTCGTCTGCAATTTCCATTCCCGTTTTCTGTTTTGTTCTGTCTCATTCCAGTAAGGTGATATTGTTTGAACACTCGCCTAGTTCGCCGGAGTAGAATCGCGGTGCTCGGATTCTGCTGGTTACCATTGTGTCCTGGGAGACAGGCACTCGAACTAAACCTTTAGCACCACGGTGAGGGGGCGAATTTGTCTTAAAAAAATTGTGTTTACACAGGCCTCGGGTTGAAATTATATATGTCATTTATTTAGTTTGCAATTTTACAGATTTATTTAATTTGCAACGTACTTGAAATTTATGTTAGAAATAGATAAATAAAATAAACTATTTTTTTCTAATTCGTTATATGTGTGAAAAATAGATTTCACATATAGGATATTTCTATTTGTAAGTGAAAAAAATTTGTGTTATTTTAGTTAGAGTATGAATAAAAACACTTTATGCAAATTTTTGTGCAAATACGATGAGCTTCGCCTGCAAATACAGTAAGCTGCCATATACGGTGAGTTGCACTGTCAAATACTGTGAGATGCAATTACGGTGAGTTGCACTGTCATATACGGTAAGCAATTGTCAAATACGGTAAGTGTGAATCCGTTGTCTAAAACACAAATACGGTATATGAGAACCCGATTTCACTCGAAACACTATCGATTAAATTTAACAACACTATGTTCTATAACGAAGAGGAAAAAGAAATTTAGTCCCACATAGGGACAAACTTGGAATCTCAAGAACTAATTTCATTGTCTTTCCTCAAAAATTTGCAAGTGCTGCTACACTATACTCAATACAAACCATTCAATCAGTTTTGAAAATCTCTACACTGAAATTTCTTCAAGAAATATGTCACTTCTTCACTAACAAATGCCATTTCTTCAGCAATTGACTCTGACTCTGAGCCCCCAAATTAATCTTTTTGCTGAAAATTTTACTTATCTCTACTTTTATCTCAAAATTTCCCTGATTTTATATAATTAAACGAGTAATTGAGTAAAAGTCAGTAAGAACTGGTTAAAAAGTTATACATATTTAAATATAATATTAATATCCAACAAATAAAAAAAAATTTGGCTAAAAGAATTACGTTAATATCCAACAAATAAAAAAAAAATGGCTAAAAAAATTACGTGAAAAAAACTCATCTAAATAATCAATCCTATAAACCAAATCAGAGATAATGCTTAAAGCCTAACTTGAAAAAATGGAGGACAAAAATTCCAAAAGTTGAGACTATCTCAAAAAATTAAGGGTCTATACGGTGGTGCCTGGTATTCCGACGTCTATGAACAGGGAGTAGAGATGGTGAAAGAGGGTGAAAGAGACGTAGAGTGAATAAGGGATGGATATCCAGCTTTGGGTTTGAGCTGGGTTTTAACTTTTTTTCATTAATTTGTACAGGGGCTATTCTTGATGATGAGATGGGCTGACTAAAAATAAATAATAAAAGGAAGGGAAAAATACATAATTACAATACTTTAAGTATACAATTTCATATTTAACAAACTTAAAAAAATATTTCAAAAGTCAGGTGATAAATTATTGATGTATGAAATTTAAGAAAACCAATTCCTTCTGAATCTCTATACGCATTCTCTCTCTACACAATACCCCCCAAATTCCACCAGGCCCCTTCTCTACATAAATTCTCTCTACCCCAATACCCCAATCCATCATATACCCGTCCAATCCGGTGGATTATACAACTTCCCCAATCTACCATACCCACCTCAATCAACCATACAAATACGTTCTCCACTGTTTTTATATATGCATATTTATGATTTTTTTAATATTTAATTATTATTATTATTTGGGTGTATATTTAGACATGAATACAGCGATGGTTATGATTTTTTTGCTTCTCAAAATTCCAAAACTTTCCTCAAGAATTACAACAAAAGAGAAGAAACTAGAAAGTAGCAACAATAATTTTATTTTTCGTCGCCGTACTAGAAACATTAGCCATTGCCATGAATATCTATATACATGCGTGTATTTGATGTAACTGCGAGTGAGAACAGAGAGAGAGAAGCAAGTGGTAAGAGGAGAGAGGCAACATATAGAAAGTTAAGTGAGGAAAGACACATAGTGTGTATGTTTTGTTAGAGTGGCAAAATTTCATTTGAGTAAATAAATTAAAATATTAGAAAGTGGTCCTGGTAAGTGTTTGTCCCAAGTTGTATAATCCCATTTCATAAATAAATAAAATCATATCTTTTTTGTTTTCAAAATAAACAATGAATTGGCCAGGTAATAATGAGCAAAGTTTGCATATATGGTTCATTTTGCTTATCATCCACTCTTTACTGATGAACTGGTCATAAACAAACAACAAGTCACATTCAACAAAATACGAGTTGCAAATCGATCACAGTTAATAGAAATTTGGTTACAATTATCATATAAATGGTTACGAACTTTAAATGTAAACATATTTTGTCAAAATATTTACGTTAATAGATGTCTGGTTACATGTGTCACTATTAATACATACTTGGCACATACAATCATAATTAAGACAAACATGGTCATAAACAGTCATAACGAAAACAGATTTGGTCAAAATAGATCACAATTGACATAAACTTGGTGATAGAAGGTCATCGTTAACAAATAAACAGTCACAAAATTTAAATGTAAACATGTTGTTATTTCACTGTTAATATATGTGTAGTTATACGTGTCAACGTTAACATAGACTTGATGACATATGGTCACAGTTAAGAAATACTTGGTCACAAACAGTCACAATGAAGACAAACATAGTCACTAATAGTCTTAGATACCACATGCTTGGTCATAAAAAATAGCTTACACAAATATGGTCACAAATAATAATAGTTTACACAAACCTAGTCACATACAATCACTATCATATGAAACCTATTTACATATAGAAAAAAACACACAGTAAATAAGTCACAAGTTATTTCTCAAGTAAATTTATCAAATTAATTAATAACACTTATTTCTCAGTCAGAAATCACAAATGCTATAGATCACAACTTATTTCACGATTACAAATTATCAAATTAATTGGCCGTAACTTATTTATCAATGACTATATGTGACCGTATAATTTGTGGTTGTATGTAATCAAATCACTAACATATGTTATCTATGATTAAAGTGTGATCAAATTTGTCTTCAGTGTGACTAGTTGTGACTAAATTTATCTTCAATGTGACTATATCAATTTTAACTGTCACAGTATGTGATCAAATCATAATAGGTCACAATTAACATAAAATTGATCACAAACAAACACAATAAACACATATGTTAATTGGCCGTAACTTATTTATCAATGACTATATGTGACTGTATAATTTGTGGTTGTATGTAATCAAATCACTAACATATGTTATCTATGATTAAAGTGTGATCAAATTTACCTTCAGTGTGACTAGTTGTGACTAAATTTATCTTCAATGTGACTATCTGTGACTATGTCAATTTAAACCGTCACAGTATGTGGTCAAATCATAATACGTCACAATTAACATAAAACTGATCACAAACAAACACATATGTTAATTGGCCGTAACTTATTTATCAATGACCTTATGTGACCGTATAATTTGTGGTTGTATGTAATCAAATCACTAACATATGTTATCTATGATTACAGTGTGATCAAATTTGTCTTCAGTGTGACTAGTTGTGACTAAATTTATCTTCAATGTGATTATCTGTGACTATGTCAATTTTAACCGTCACAGTATGTGATCAAATCATAATAGGTCACAATTAACATAAAATTAATCACAAACAAACACAATAAACACATATTTGGTCACATAAGGTCATCATAAACAAATCTACACGCATTGCAGACCAGTACGAGTCATTACCTCCAACCTACCATCACTACCACCTTCAACTCAAATTGATGACCGTAAATACTAACGTCACCTCGAATATTACAAAACATCACCAACAATTAACACCACAGTATAAAATTCTTTCTTTACAAGCTTAGCCAAGAATATCTGTAAATGAGATCAATAAGTAATTTACATCATCTCTTCTCAATTCTTGTTTTCCTTGCAACATATAAACTAATACTCTTTCTAATAATAATCCATAAACAAATATAGTTCTGGTTCTAATTCTACTTTAAACTAATTATCTAATTGTAAACCACAACAAATAATCACTAAACAAACAGTAGAGAGAGAGAAAAGTAACATCTAATTTTGGGATGATGGACTTGTTTTTTGGGAAAGAGACTGAATCTGTTCATCAAGCTTTCTCAAACCTTCACGGGCCTTATTTGGATCAACTTTAAACTCCAGGTCTTTCCCTACAGCATTGACAAAATTAAAGTAGCCTATTCGTATGCTTTTCTTTACTTTATCACTCTCCCATATTCTGAATCTACCAAAAGAGACAAGTTTTTGCTGCTTTTTGCCGTGATAGGAAGAGGATGCATTTGATGGGCAAGAAATTGAGTGGTGAAGATTAGGCGTTTGAAAGACCAAAGGGAGAAATTTCCACACACTGCGTGAAGAGTTGCTCCGCTATTAATTAGATAGAGAGGTAAAGAGGAGAAGATAGAGAGATATGGCAGCGGTTACCTACGCTGTGCCTTGGAAGTGACTGCGTAGTGCTCGTCGACGCTCACCATTGCAATGGATTCGGATGACGGTAATGAGAAAGGAAGAAAAGACGATAGAGAAGGTAGAGGAGAGAGAAATATTGACTGGGTATAAGCAAAGAATTGTTCATATAAAACGTTTTCTATAATTAAACCTGTATTAATTAATTTGAAAATTTTTAATTACCACCTGATTTGTAAAACTAATATTAATTTCCCTTATTTTTTGAAGCTAGTCTTTAAATGTAGGTTTCTATGTAATTTTTCCTAAAAGGAAAGGCAACAATGGATCTGGGCCTTAGTTGGCATGGGTTGTAGACAAGCCTAGATCCGCCCCTACTACTATAAACTTAGAAACACCGTTCGAAAGTGTAGAATAACTTTGAATGTTTGAAGAGATTTGTCGTCGTTGGCAAAAAAGGTAGCTTCCAACGGAGCTGCTTCTTCCAAAAATTGAACGGTTTTAATTCAACTTCAACTTGCTCATCATCTTGGGAAGATATTACGAATTTGATGCTTCAAATGTGCGTTGCAGAGAAGGGAGAATGTCAGGCAGTTGAGGAGGGAGATACGATGAGTTTGGCTAAGCTGGAGTCCACGTGTGTATTGGGTTTAACATCTGAACAATTTTAACAGCCACATCAATATTTCGTCTTCCACGTGGACATAACTAGAGATGAAATTCATTCAATAACTGATGGAGTGAATGGGCTTAAGTTCAATGATAATTGGGAAGCTTTGTGAATTTGAGTGAGTAAGTCGTGACAAAGTATGATACAATTACTTTAATTTTACATATATTATTGAAATTTAAAATATATATATATTGCTCAAAAATAAAAATCACAAATACTACAATTACTTGGTAATCAATTCCTATACTTAGTTAAAAGTAGGGAAAATGTTTGGATTTATGTGTAAAATATTTTATCATGTGAACGCGTGATTGAAAATATATATAAGAATTAAAGTGCTTTACTTTAAAGAGGATGGAAACTTTTTTGGCTTCTACTCTTTTTCACATTATATAGTTATTTTATGTAGATTATTGTTAATGTGGTTAAGGGTGTAAATGAGACAAGTCGAGCCGACTCGTAAGCCAAAATTTTGTAGCTCGAGCTCGAGTCAGGTAAAAATGGATCGAACTTTTTTTACCTTAAGCTAAGCCGAGACAAAGCTTGACTGAAAAAATGGGGCTCGACTTGAGCTTTCGATTCGAGTCATTCTAAGAGCTGGCTCTTTTTTTTTTGTTTTTTTTGTTTGATAGTCTAATATTTTTTAAAGGTAGCTAAAATTTCCAAGACATAGGGAAAAATAGCCTAGGCTAGTGTGGCTCACACAAGCCGACTCGGGCTCCGACCAACATTTGAAAATGATGTTTGACTTAAGGCTCAGCTTGATTCCAATGAGCCGTGAGCCTAGTCGGTTCGAGCCTTTTCCAGGTCGAGCTGTGGGTCGTTTGAGTCGACGAGCTGTATTGAAATCTCTAATTGCGCTTCTCAAAATAAATGAAAATACCATTTATACATCCAGTGTATATCATTTTTGACACTTGCTTTGTTGGGAAAAAATGATTGAAGGAATTATTGTTTTTTTTTTTTAAATACTGTCAAACTTTGGTGTACACTAAGCACGATTCATATAAAAACAAGACGGCCCATGAGCTTACTACCTTTTTAATACATTTTTGTTTATAGTGGACTAAATTAATTATATTCTTCGTCCTGGAGACATTACAAAATAAAAGCAATTTGTTTGCGCTAAAAAAAAAATGATGTTATGTTAGGAAAAAAGAGAAAAGAAAAGATAAAAGAGAAGTCAATAAACATGTGTTTACTATTAAGGACAAATATGCTAAATTTAAGAATCCAAAATGAGAGTTATAATTGGAATGAAATAAATTTTTTAAACTAGATAAAACTTATTTATGTATCATGATAATATTAAATAATCATCAAATAATTATTTCATTATTTTACAACATTCCTCATTTGATGATTATTTGCTCAACATCTATACCATTGAAACATTGTTTTGGCAAAAAATTCAATGGGCCAAAAATGTTAACAAATGAAAAAAAATAGTAAAAATAATTTGGAGTAATAAAATGTTGTCTCATTAAAACATTGTCAAAAAAATTCAGAGGGACAAAACTTGATCAAAGAAAAAATAGTACAGCTATTCTCTCTAATTTCAATAAGTGAAAATTATTGTATCAAGTGATTCATGTCTTGTACGCCAATATCTTCAATATTGATGTCTTGTAATTCAATGTCTATAAGAAAATCCTGTGGGACAAAAGTTGATGACTGTGATAACACGATGATTCAAAAAATAGCTCTTTTCGATTTTTTTTCGGGAGTCTCATACATATCATAGTACTATTTTGAGGGTAAATGTCTTGTATGTTATGGACATTCATTACACAAAGAATGTGTCTTAAAATCTTATTAGGAAAAACCTATAAGAAAAACCCTAATGAAGGAAAAAATAGTAGATTATTCTTTTGAATACACCACAAAAGTTGTCTCACTAAAAACTTCGCTAGAAAAATCTAATGGAATAAATCTTGGTCAGGGAGAAAAGAGTATAACGGGTATTTTATCACACCCCGACTCTTACTTATATTTTCGTATGGACTAAACTTAATATCAACCATTTAACAAATGAGATAGTCCATGTCTAACATTGTTGTCACACTAAGGTCCAAAAGTTAATATGATAAGTTTATGAGGAAATACATGGAAATGACATTTGGACTGTAGCAAATTTTAACATTGGCCTTTGACCCATTAAATGAATAAAAAAAAAGTTAAAATATACGCTTACACTAAAAGGATGATTTTACCCTTCACTATACACCCGACTGTTAGAAAAAATCCAAACTGATCGATCGACCTTCGAAGAAAATCGACGCCAACTGCTTGAAGAACGACCGATCAACCACCAGCTGAAAACACCAACGTTCAATCCGTACCTGCACGCTACTATTCCGATTAGTAAAGTCGCTCGAAGTTTATTATTACAAGTTCCAGTTTTTAGATTCATTATTTTTACGTTTATTCGGTTTAAATTCATCATCATGTAAAGTTCTTAGATTGTGGGTGTGAATGAGATGAAAAATGTGAATTTTTTGTAATTTTTGGACCTCTCCATGGCGATATCGCCTGCGGAAAGACGACGATTGTTAACAGTCGGGTAACAATCGAGTACCCGATTGTTAACAGCGGATCACCCGACTGTTAACAGTCGGTCCAATCATTGTTAACAGTTATGGGCCGACTGTTAAACAGTCATGGTCCGACTGTTAATAGTCGGTCCAGAGACTGTTTAATTAATTATTTTTTTTTCAATTTTTATAATTAATTTATTTTTTTTATTTGATTAAATAATTATGTTATTTATTTATTTAATTAGTTTTATAATTGTCTTTTATTTTATTTATATAATTTAATTATTTAATTTTTATAATTGTCTTTTATTTATATAATTTAATAATTGAATATTATCTAAAATTAACAATTTATTTTGTTCCTTTTATTTTTGTTTTTATGAAATAATTTTTGATTTTTTTTTCAAATTTATTTAGATAATATATATATTTTTTTAATTTTTTAAAAATGTATTAAATTTAAAATTTTTTGTTCGTAAATATATTTTCCAAATGATCACAAGATTAATTTGATTAAATAATAATTATGTTAATTTTTTTTATAATTCCCTTTTTTTATATAATTTAATAATTGAATAGATAATGTTGTCCGAAATTAACAATTTATTTTGTTCCTTTTATTTTTCTTTTATGAAATATCTTTGATTTTGTTCTAATTTATTTAAATAATATTTATATTCTTTATTATTTTTTTAAAATGTATTTAATTTGAAATTTTTTTTGTAAATATATTTTCCAAATGTAATATACAAGATAAACTAAATTATTTTAATTTTTAAATTTGCATTGAATTTATTTTGTTATTAGCGTCAATGTCTAGCGTATTGTATGATAGTTATAATTCGGTTACCTTGATTTTTTGAGATTATGCGTTACTTTATTATCTATTGTTCAATTTTTTGCAGGATGGAGTATTATTTAGATGGGGAGTTGAGACGGATGGCGGGGAAAGCTACTTGGAACAGTAGCTTTGAGAGTTTTACTGCGGTGTTGGAGCTGCTTGATGATCATCACGGAGATATGCTGCGATCGTCCTTTTTGTGGCCACTGTACCAGATGCGAGAGGTGCAGTACTCAAGACAGATCATTGATGCATTTCTATGTCGACTTTTGAGGCCAGTCGACGGCGATTCCTTCCACTTCGACCTCGGGGGCAAGATCGTCAGTTTCTCGATTTATGAGTTTAGCTTGATTACTAGACTGAGGATTACAGGCGACGATGCAGCCATTGAGAGAAGCAATAGGCTGTACGAGACGTACTTCCAGGAATATGGGTTAGTGCATCTACTCGAGTTGATAGTCGCGATTAGGGGGTGCGATCAGATGCTAGATAGATTGAAGTTTGGACTGGTCTACATCCTCGAGAGTGTGATGAGGTGTCATTATAAGAAGACTGCCATCGACATTTTTCATTTGGAAGTTGTTAGCGACATTGATGTGTTCAACAACTATCCATGGGGCCAGAGATGCTACGAAGACACCGTACATGCTTCACTAGATTACACTCGAGGCCCAGGGGGTCAATGCGTAAATACGATACATATGGGCTGCCCTTAGCGGTGCAGGTAAATGTTTAATATAATTAAAGTTAAAGTTTTAGTATATTACATTTATGCATAATAAGTATATGTGTTGTAGATTTGGGTGTATAAGACAGTCCCTGCACTGGGAGCCCGCTTCGCGAACTGAGGGAGACACGATGCCCTCGGATGCATCATTGGAGATCGTCGCGAGCGGAGGGATGTCCCACTGGGAAACAGTTATCGGCCTTCCTCAACGATCCTCACGTAAGTATTATGCACTTGTGATTTATATTATACGTAGTTTAAATCTGTTTACATGATCGTTAACTAGTTCAAATGTCAATATGTCAGCTTGAAGTCATACCTGAGTTGACGCCGTTGATGAAAGAGGAGGCTCGGGGTCTTGTGCGGGATGTAGGCGTTTCGCACACCGAAAACGAGCAGATGTCTGATTCGAGTGTGGACCGAGATTGGGTATGTAAATTAAATATAATTTATTGAATATCGTCGACGTATAAATTTATTGAATAATTTTTAATGTTATTTATGTAAGAGGGCGGTCCAGTTGATCGACGATCACCTCCGTCGAAGGTATCGCTGCCACCATTGGCATCGCCTCCGCTAAGGGCATCGTCGTCGCCATTGGCATCGCCTCCGCCGAGGGCATCGCCACCACCACCGAAGGTATCTCCTTCTCCCTCGTCCAGACACATCCCCAGTGTATCGCCGACACACACTGATGATTTGTATGCCCGTCTGACTGGATTTATAGCGGAGGAGGTCGGCGCGCTACGACGAGAGTTGACAGAGAGGGTCGATGATCTGGGACGAGAGTTGACCGGGAGGGTCGACGATCTGACGGGAAAGGTCGACTATCTGACAGGAAGGGTTGACGATCTATCCCATGATGTTGGAATGCTACGGTCTTGCGTTGTTGACCTTTAGGATGCGGTAGCGACACTTAGAGGAGATTTAGCCGCTAGGGAATGGGGGGACAGGGGGGATGGTGGAGAAGATCGAGAGGGTGGTAGAGATGGTGATGGAGAGGGGGGTTACCCACATTTTTGGCATGACGAGACATTAGAGTCGTTCTGATTGTCTATGGAGGGGGATAGGGTGGCCCCGATGGGGGCGACGGGGGGCGCACCGATAGGAGGGACGACGGAGGGTGAGGCCTCGATGGGGGGACGGATGAGGTAGCAACAGAGGAGGGGGCCCCGGAGGGCGAAAGGACGCCCATCGTGATTGAGGGTACGAGACATGCTATTGATGAGACGGAGCAGGTGGTCGGCAAGAGGTTGAGAGTGCCGTCACAGTATGTTGTTTCCCTCTTCACGGCTGAGGCCAAGAGGAGGACGTTCATCGATGGGACGTACCCGAACTTATTCAGAGAGGTGGATAATGCCAAGTAGAAAGCATTCGAGACGGAGTGGAGGAGAATTATCCTCGGGTAAGTATTGTATGATTTTAATAAAGCACTACACGCTAACTCGTCTATGTTTATTTTAATATTTCCCTGTTTTTTCAGAGCTACCCGCACGATAGGTAACTGGACGGTCTCGGATGCTTACAAGTGGTTCCACGATATCACAACTTCGGGAGCTTGGCTCGTCGACGATGTAAGTGAACTATTCATTTCGTGTTTTGTATGTATACGTCACTTTGTGTTTATTAAATGAATAACAAATAATTTTTTGGTGTTTCTTGATGCAGCACATCGACCTAGCCATGGACTTGCTGCGAGATCGAGCTCAGAGACATCCAAAATTATTTGACGTCCATGGTCAAGTCATATTAAACACCGAGTTCCTGCGTGTCGTTACCATAGAGTATCAGTCGCTCCAACTTATGGGTAATGAGTACATAGTGCCAGAATATATGCTCGAGTGGGTCATAAGATTGTCGCCGAGTGTCGGGGGAAAATCATGGGAGGGTTGTACACATATGTACATTCCAGCGTGCATCAATAAGCACTGTGTTACGCTGGAGATCATTTTTGCTGACACGACTATATATGTGTACAACCCAGATCATTCATGTTTGACGCAAGGCCAGTTGGAGCAAAACTTGGAGTCCATAGCTGTAATTGTTCCTATGATGGCCATACAAGCGGGGATGACTGTACAGGACGGATTGCAGATTGTTCGGAACACGACGACATCGCGACAGTCCGTAAGGTAAGTGTTTGAATTTTGTTATTTTCATCTTTCAGGTTTAGTTTTTTAGCTACACAGTATTGAACTGATCCATTCTTGTTCAATTGTAGCGGCGACTGCGGCATATTTGCCATTAAGTGCGTTGAATTTTTAAGTATAGGATATAAGGTTGATGGAATCAATCAATCGTGGATACAGAACTGGAGAAAGAAGTTAGCATGTGATTTGTTCGAATTTAATGGTGACCCGTAAATTTATATTAAATATATGTAACATTCGAATTGTAAATTTAATTATTTTTTGTGATTATGAAATAATTGTAAATTTGTGTTCGGTGTATATAACATTCACATTGTAAATGTAATTATTTTTTGTATTATGAAATAATTGTAAATTTGTGTTCAATGTATATAATTATTTTTCTGTAAATTGATTTTTTGTTATTTTACACATATGCTGAGAATGGAACTAATTTTTCCATATGAATCATTATAAATACCGTTTATCAAGAATAAATATAGAATATTGAACATTTATGAAGAACAAATATTGAACGTACCTGTCTAATTGTCATTTAGGGAAATTTGACTGGTACAAAATTATCGAGTATGCCTTATTGCTCTGCACCTGCCACACATACGCGGTCGAGAAAACTCACCAGTAGATGGTATTCTAGATGTACTTGGACGTCTAGGACCACGCGATTCAACTGCTGGTGGCAACAAATCATTAAACGGGAGAATGTGCTCTAGAACTTCCCACTCTGTTTCATTCGGTAGAGGAAATATAGTCCCCGCATATGCTCTTCTCCAAGACTTGGTCGTCTAATACGAAGAGCATAACGTTCTCCCTGCAAAGCCTCGATACATGACCACCGCAACTGCATGCTCACATGGAAAACTCTCCAACTGAAATCTCGTACAAGTGCATGTGTTATCAGTCAAATCCACCATATATGCCGTATTACATGCACATTGTACAGAGAAGCGGAACTCATCTAGTGCTTTCAAATTCAACTTCCTAGCAACCTCTGCCACCTTAAAGAGTCTCTCTTCTTGAGCTGGGGCCAGCACGCTACTGCAACTCTGTGATGCCGTACGTAGGTCATGAAACCACTGTTGCAGCTTGTTCCGAATGTTCTCGATCATTGCGAGAATTGGTAACTCTCGATCCTTCTTAAACAATGCATTGAGAGATTTCGCGTTATTCGACGTCATCATGTTGTATCGACATCCTCGAAAGTTTGACCGAGCCCAATGTTCGATTCCCATGTTCGTTAGATACTCCAACGTCGGTAATGATTTACTTCCTATCTCAAACATGAACTTATTACACTCTTCAGCACTGTAAGTTTCGGCTGCTCTCCTGAACAATGAAACGATGTCTTTGCCCCGATACCTAGTTTTCAAATTACCTTGTATATGGTACATACAATAACCGTGATGTGCCTCTGGAAAAATTTCAGCGATACCATTTATTATAGACTGTCCCCGATTAGTTACAAAGGCAAGATCTTCGACTTCCCCGATCACTTCCCTCAGTTTCGAAAAGAACCAACGCATGGACGGATCATTCTCACTGTCGACTATGTCGAATGCAATAGGGTAAATTTGGATGTCGGCGTCTTGAGATGTAGTAATAATTAATTTGCCTTGATATTTAGCTTTTAGAGTTGTACCATCAACTAGAATTACGGGTCGCATTGAATTTTGAAAACCCCAAATACATTGTCCGTGAGCCATGAAGAAATACTTAAAACAATTATCGCTCCCCGTCTCAATAAAAAATGTCGTGTCAGGATTAGTTTTCCCCATGTTATGGTAGTACCTGGCCAATTTAGCATAGCTCTTCTCAGCCGATCCCATTAAATCCTTCGACGCACATTCTTTGGCCTTCCAAGCCTTCTGGTAGCTCATGACCACTCCATACTCTTGACGGACGTCGTTAATGATATTCGAAGGTCTGTAGATCGTTCGTGGGTCCTGATACTTGTGCATTATCTGTCGATCAATAAACCATGCTCGAGCTTGCCTGTGATCGTTTCGAAAAATTCCCACTTCGCAAGTATGTTCCCGTGAATACTTGCAAATTACGAAGCACTCATTCGTGTCCATCTTAGTTTCTCTCAAGCGCCAATTGCAACTGCCTTCGACGCAGGCAACTGTCAACAATGATTTGTTTGATTTCTTTACCTTGAACTCAAAGTTATATTTTAATATCAGCCGGTGCACAGCTTCTTGCAAATCTTTCTTGGTTTCAAACAGTTGCTCGACATACAAGTCCTCATAATCAGTAGCCACACGGGAAGAATTGGAGGACGGTCCACTTATTCCAACTTGTGAGCTCCCACCCGACTCATGTCTCTGTTGGGATAAAATAATCAAATTCTCGTTTGTAAACTCGTTTATATTCTTATTGTCTTCAACCGTCGACGGAATTCTGCGCGTAACAGCGACATCACGATTAGAAGCAACTGTCTCAGGAATAACCACATCATCCGCAGGAACTATCTCCATTGTCTCCCAAAAACCTCGATCATTGTTATTCGCCCTATCTGAATCTTCTCGTTCATTTTCGATAACATCCTTCGTAATTAAAGTCACACCAAGAACAGTTGGAGTCCGATGCATTTTATTCAATTCTAATGGATAATTCAATTCAACATCATTAGTAACGAATACCGATGACATCGGAATGGATGAATCCCTATAACCGTTGAATAGATATCTCAATTGCATATCGTATTGAGATGGATCGACATTCAGCTTATTTTGCAAATCGTGGTACATTTGTAAGTATCGTGTACTCTCTGTTATGGGAATTGTAATACAACCACGTATGTCACTCGTCCATCTCCATTCCCACCGATTATTTTCATTCAATTCGAAATCACCGAAATAACAGATGGGGATTATCATATCTGCATGAGGAAATGGATTTAATCAACTTCATTTATTAATTATAAGAAAAAATAATGCATTGCCAACAAAAATCAGTGCCAACAGTCGGCTGTCAACAGACAGTCGACTGTTAACAGCCGACTGTCGGCTGTTAAACAGCCAACAGTCACGTGACTGTTTGGCTGTTTAGCAGCCCATCGTCACGTGACTGTTTGGCTGTTTGATTGTTTAACAGCCAAATAGCCGATTGCTTTTCTGTTTTCCGCATTACGTAGAAGACAAAAATTATAGATCTGTTCAAATTTTTTTTTTCTTACGTCCGATCTGCTAAAAAAAAATAATACTAACTATTACTATGTCAAAATAAATTTTCTCTATTCAAACGTATACTAATTTACTGAAAATTAAATTAAACATGCGTAAATATACTTATCGATTTGAAGAAATTGATATGAAAGAAACTTTCGGCTTCAGCGTTTGAACCTTTTCTGAGATGTTGAGGTTCAAGCAGATGAACCATGAGAGTTTTTTTTTCAGTCTTGGAAGTTCGTTTTGAAGTTTTATAAGTGGGAAAGTGTTTGATTTTCAATTATTAACTAAAAGGATAGTAAAGTTTTTTCAACAATACATTATTTTGTAATTTATAATACATTTAAAAGTATCATTGTCTTTTAACATTCAAGAGGTCAATGTGATAATATTCATGATTTTCAAAGTCAAAGTGGAATTTCTTCTATTTGACTGGGTCAAACTTAAAAGTACCCCTAAGTTTAGCCCACCTATTTGCATAAAACTATATATTGTCTTAGGCATATTTTTTTACAAAATTTATCGTAATTTTTTTTCTAGAGTTGAGTATTTAAATATTATATAAATTTATAAAATATATCAACATTATACTCGTTATGTAGCTCATACTAAATAATATAAATTGGACTTAAGAAGAAATAGTTTTCGACTCGTTACATCTGAATTATTTTGTTAGAAAGAAAACTATACTAAATCCTATATTTATTGTAAAAAAATGGCATATATATATATATATATATATATAAAATAATGACAGAAATCCATACTTCAGTACGTTCTTGGAATTGGAAATGATTTATAATTTAATATGTATAGTGAAAATTACAGTGAATGTCAAAATTTGGGTTTGCATTTAAGAAAATGTCACTTTTTTTAAAGTCTTTACAAAATTATCAATTTATGACATTTTTGTCCCTCTAAATAATTTAAATACCGTACCTCGTTCCTCCCATTCCCACGCTTAACCAGTTGGGAACTTTGCTAATCTCCTCGCCAACTGCAGGTATGCGCATATTCTTTGACCCGTTCTTTTACGAATTCTTGAAATTCTTCCCTCGAATTTTCCTTTTGTGTTTTTTCAATTGGTCTTTTCCGTGTCAATTGCTTCTTTTGCTTCATGTAATTGTCTCCTGTGTATGGTTAGAGTAATAAATCATAATTAAGTTTTGTGATTAAAACAAAAGATCTTGCCCATTATTATAAACGCAGTCACTTCGTGAGATAAAAATAATTATCCGAATTGCTGTTGGGTATTTTTTTGCTTGTCCTTTTTCTTATTTGTTTTGTCCATTCGTCCTATACTTAGCCCCCGTTTGATCCCCATTAAATTTCATTTTTCTTTATTCTATTTTTAATCACACAATTTTTCATAAAATAATATTCCACGTAAATCGAAAACCTTATCTTTTCTTTCAACCACTCATTTTTCAAAAAAAATACTATTTCACCCATTAATTTTTCAACGTAATGGGAAACAGGGGCTTAATTTTCAGCTCTTATGTTATTTTCTGGGAAAGTTTTTTATTATTTCTATTTTGCGATGATTCTCAGAAAGAAAGGCTTTTTAACGACATTATACCATTACATGATAGTTGGTTCCAGTTATAATTTGTAAGTACCTTTCTTCACTGTCGTCGTTATAAGCGTCTCTCTCTCCCTCTCTTTGTTTTTTGTTTTCTAGTTCCATTTTTTTTTTTATCATTTACCTTAGGGAATAATTTATGATTTTATTATACGGGGTGATTAATTGAATTTTGAAATATTTTGTTTTAAAATTCTAGTTTAGTACTATGTTTAATTGTTAGAATTCAGTTATTGCTGCGTTTTTATTTTTCTGTGGAAGTGGAAATGGAAATGAATCCTAATGTTTGATAGAAATAAATAGAAATTCCAAAAATAATTTCAGCAAATTCTTCAAATTATAAAAGTTAGAATAGTGTTTAATAAATAATTTTCTCAGTGTGTTTTTACGAGCTTTTGCATTTCTTTTGGAATAACCTTGTGTCATAAATGGTCCGCTTCATCGATTTAAACTCATTTGGGCACCCTCTGCTTAAACTTAGTTTTAAGAATGAATTTTAACTAATGATGTGATAATAATGTTAAGAGTAGACGTCCCTTCTTAATAGACCCTCGTTGCGAGGTGATATAGGTATTGGGGCGGGGTACTTCTATTTGAACAACCTAATCGGAAGATTGATTCCATAAAGTCACCTAGTTAAAAATATAAAATGTTGTGGACGTCAAATTTGATGGGACGATATATTGTAACAATTACTTGGGAATTTCACATCATATTCTAAAAAGTCTGCTTTAATAAGTACATTGAGCACCTTTATTTACAAGTCGATTTTAAGGAAAGAGTTTTTCGTGATGTAATTTCTTATCTATGATGTACTAAAAAGTTGGAAATATTGGTCTCGAGTTTTTGTACTATCAGATTCTTTCTTTCTCCTAATGATACTAAATCCCTGTTTGATTTAACTAAAAATGTAAGTCTAATTTAACCATTAATTTTCACTATACATTTTAATTAGATACAAAAAATTCATCAACTTTTCAACCAAAATGAGTGATATGTTCTGTCCAAATCATCAAAACACTTTCCGGACAGATTTATTGTATGAATAACAGCAATTCAGCAAACCTGCTTAAAGCATACACTAAACTCAAGCATGCATCCGCTGTTTCTCTATCAACGTCATTCTTCTCTATTATCTTTTTCCAGATTACTTAATTTATAGTCTAAACCAGCTCCATATTTTCAGGCCTCAAGCCGACGCCTCCATTCGTATTTCATTTTGGCTGGAAATGTGTTTAACAATGGCCTACAACAATTTATGTAGTAAGTCTTTAAATCGATCGCAAAATACTTATACAATAAAATCCCCACAGTGAGAAGTGTTGAAGGTTGCATGCTCTTCATCGAAAGAATAGATTAGACATGAGAGGTGAAATTTTATTACCTTATTGCAGGGTCGAAGAAGGTGGAAAGAAAAGTATAATACCCGACATAAAAAAAATGTCCCGACCATTCGAGAAGCACGGGAATGCCTACCTGCAAAGCAAAACCAAAGTACAAGGCCTCTTTAACTGTAGTAAAATAATTGGTGTTGATCATCTAGCTGTGACTACTGGATGATGTTAGATAATGACAAAATGTTCAATAACGAAGATTGGATAAAATTGAATAATATTAAGAATGAAAAAGAGTTAAAATCTTGTTTACTATATTGTGTAATTTTGTCGAATTCAAAAGAATGAGAAATTAGTGATAGGTATGTTGTTTGTGTATGAAATTAAGGTTTATGTTTTGCTAAAAATATATCATGTATAATCTGTACATGTCAAATTTTTGCCTTGACTTTGTAAATCTAGTTATGCCGGAGGTTGAGGAATTTTTGTTGTTGGAATTGCTTGTTATGAAAAAAGCTTGAGGGATTATTATTATTATTATGAAAAATGATTAACTAATGAATAAGTATTATTTATGGGATATTCTTATAGCTAGAGGTTTTATACAATGACTAGAAGAAGCCTAGGCTGCCTAGCAAAAATTTAAAAATTTGATCGTCTAAAGTTTTAAAATGTGCTTGCACTAAATAATTTTCCTGGCTCTGCCCCTGCCAGCGTCACTTTTTTTCAGTAATTTTCCTTTCCTTTCCCTTGTCCCTTTCATCTGTCATCGTTTTCGTTTTCTATCCCACATTTTTCTTTCTTTCGCAGGTTTGGTTTCTTCTTCTCTATTAGCTTTTCTAAATTTCTACTCTACTTTGTTCCACCAAGAAAATACAGACCTATTGTCATCAATCAGTCATAACGAACAAGAAAATATGGTTTATTGATCTGTATTTTTGGGTTATGATCGATTTTTAGGGAAACAGAAATTACTGCACAATCCTTTTTTGTAGTTTAGCATTTGTATTGTATTGCATTTTTTTTATGATGAGTGGTGACTTGCCTGTTCGTTGCATTTAGTCAAAATTTTATTAATACATTATGCCTTAAAATCTCTTTGGGGTTTATATTAACATGCTGAACAAATATTTTATTTACATTTGACAATAAAAATTATTTCACTCAGCTTTCGAGTCAACACTCATTCATTGTCATCTAAGGTTGTTGCTGTGATATGCTATCTCAATGCTTTCCTTGTGGTTTTTTTAAGTCAAAACTTGAATACGTGGGATTTTATTTTTCTGCAATCAATGTTAGTGAAGTTGAAGCATTATTTGAGTTGTTTAAGAGCATTAGCAATTCTATAATTGACGATGGGTTAATAAATGAGGTAATTTGCTTTCAACATTTATCAAATCTTCCTTTGTACTTTAAATATATCATGATTACACACATCCTCTGTTTTTTCTCATAAATTATCTCGCTTATGAATTCTGGTTATCTATGGTCATAGAAATACATAATTGATTCGTTTCTTTAGTATCTTGTTTTAAGACCTGCTTTAAAAATCTTAATTGCGTAACTCTTCTGCACGCTGCAGCCTATTGCTTGGATGTGTTTTGACTTTGCAAACTTAGATATATTGTCTTTATATTTTAGACTTTCAAAGAAATTTCTTGCTTAGAAACAGTATTATCTGAAATCAAAATTTATGCATTAGCAATAAAGCACTAGTATCAAACTCTAAAGTTAACATAAAGGGAAATATGTTTCAAGGGAAAGTTTTGACATTATAATCGAAATTGTACTATTCTAGTCACTTGTCTATTTGCTTCATGTTCTATTTAACTATTGGAGTCAATTGAAAATGTGAATTGTAGCACATAATTGGAACTCTAATGAATGTTACACAAACACATTGATCCTTGACCTTTCAAAAAAAAAAAAAAAAGTTATACAAACACATTGATCCTTGCACTGAAATTGGAATGTTATAGTTTCTTATAACGAATTTCACCTACATGTTTTTCTTTTGTATAATACCTATGTGGGAAGGAAAAAATTAGATTTTTTGATAGTTCATCTGTCGACAATTGTTGCTGATCTATCGTTCTCGATAGTTAGCCTTAGTAATTCTCGACAGATAAAATGTCGAGAATGACAGCTCAGTCATTGCCTCAGCTCAATGTATTCTTTATTAATTTCAATCTACACTTGACATATCTTTCGTTTCAATGTTTATGTTACATGTGTCATAACCTTACTTTCATTCGTGTCATCCGCTTACTTTGCAACTTTCCCGGTTCCTACCACTGTAGCTCGAGTAGGAGGCGGAGTTACTACAAAGAGACGACAATCGACACGACTGCGACGTCCGGCACCTGCTATTAGGACTCCGTACACGAGGGGGAGGGCGAAGAGAACAAAGAATTAAATGTGAAAGAATTTCCGACTGTAGCATTCGGATTAACAGTTGAACTTGCTTTTGCATTTTTTTGCTTTGATTTAGGAGGTGAAGGATGTTTGTTAATTGCCTGGATACTTGTGGTTTTTACCTTTCTTTTTTTCTTTTGTAAATTACATTTGAATGATTATTGGCGAGCATGGTGACACTTTGACGCATTCCTCACATTTTGCAATATCCATGGTGAATACCGTGTCATTGTTTACTTTTGTTGACACTGCTGTAGTATAAGTTATTCGGCTTTAGTCTATTACGTGAATCGTACATACTGTAGTTCATGTCTTGTTTCATTTTTTGTTCAGCCTCGCACATTACATTGAGTTTAAAATTCCTTCTGATTTTCAATCTTCAAAGAAGTTGAAGAAAAGCTCAGACTTATATGTATGTATAGGTTTTACGAATATCAACTTAGGAATACATGGTGAGATTGAACATGATAGTGCCTTCGTAAACTATAGATTGAGTTAAGATGAGGATCCATTAAAAGTGTCAAAGTCATGACAACCATGGTACAACTAATTCACAAGTGAGTGTATGTCTATTTCCTTGTCACAGGTATTTTTTTGTGAATTAAGATGATGAGCATGTTTTGTGAGAAACTGTAGCTTTACAACAATGGTACAACTAACAAGCTGGCAAATGAGAAGTAATTAGTTGCAAGAAACCAGATGAAATGAATTGTACACATGATTTAAGATATAAGTAACTGGCAATGTCCTAGTAATTATGGTACAATGGGGGATAAATGTACACTTACTATATTGAACCATCACACCAATTTCTTTTCAAATTTACTTGGAGATTGGACTTGGTGGTTGGGCAGATACTGAAGTAACTGCTTCCTCTCCTCAGGATGGTTATAAATACCATAATATCATTGTTATTTACAAGCAATTTTTCAGCCAAGGTATCGTGACACTTTCAACTTACCTGCACAGCATTGTAACATTTTCAACTTACCTGAAGATCATTGTGGTATACATTTTCCTTATGTTTATTCTTCTTTATTTATTCTGCAGTTTATCAAATTCGAAGTTATACAATCTTTAATGCTGTGCACGTTTTTGTCAACTGTCGAGAATGAAGAAAACATCTGTAGGGACTGATAGTTCAACTGGTCGGGATGTTGTGCAATTGAAAAATTGAAATTGGTGCATTTTATAACTTTATCACTTTCGAAAAATGAGGAAATCATTTCAAATTTTATAAGTTTCTTGCTTTTGGAAAAATGGAAACTATAAGCTTAACCAATACAAGTGTCTTAGTTTAACATCTTAATGTAGATATTATAAGTTTCTCATTTTTGGCAAGTTACAAGTCCTTGCAATAGAAGTAAACTTAGATATTCAAGGCATCACAAGCATTGTCTATCAAATTGTATTTGAGATGTGATGAAAATAAGTTGGTAAATGAATACTCATTGGCCTTAAGTGTGCAAGTTTCTCTGCCCAATTATAAATACCAGTTTAGGACTTAATGTTCATAAACTACCCCTTGAAAGACTTCAAAAAGCTATTGTGAGATCCCTTTTTGAAACAGGTAGTTGATATGAGATAATGAGTTCATCCACCTCCAGCAACGAATCATTCAACCCAATATGCATCCGTCGATACTAGGTTCGTTCGTTGAAATTTTCATCGTTTTATTCTCAGATGATGAGGAGGTAAGAGTTGAGTACCATGGTGTCAAGTTCGAAGAGGTGTCAAGTGCAGAATCTAAGTTACCGAAATGTGTGCTCAATCAAGTTTTCGAGGTCAGGGGTTCGATCGAATCACCGTCCGACTCGGACGAGTGGTTAGCTCACGTTCCACCTCCAGAAGTAATTGTCATTAGCTCAGACGAGTCTGATCTAGAAAGTGGGGGAGAAGCTTAAATTGTTGAAAGCAATGCAAGTGTGCAATAAATGGCCTTTTGTAGGAAATTATGTATATTATTTTGTGGTAGGGATGATTTCGGTCACATCCTCTGCTTACATGCAGAAACAGTATTTTCATAATAGGTAACCGCAATAGTGTATTTTTTGAAACCGTTATTAATCCTGACTGTCAAGAATTATAGAGACCATTTGTCAAGAACGACATGTGAACTGTCGGGACATGATGTTGGTGTGTTGCTTGTGAACTGTCTCCTGATGAAAATCAATTTTACGTTTCGAAAGACTATCAGTTAAAGCTAATGGAACTTATATGATCGGCTAAATTTATAATAAGAAAAACATATTCATCTCATTTATGGTAATAGAACCGTAACGATCGATACTTTGCTTGCGAAACATAACGATCAAATTTTTGTTCGCATACGATAATAACAAAAGATTCATAAAATAAGTTGGAAATGTACACTGTTTATTTAAATTACATTTTCGGGGATTACATTTGACAACCACTATTACACATCACGCTTGTTCACGTCGCTTGTGATACAATGAGATTCGAACGTGTGGTTCGATTATGACCAACTCTCCCACAACGAGTGCATTTCTTGAGTTGGGTAGTGGACTCATATCGGACGCGCTTACGTCGCGTGAGTGGTCTACCTAGAGGACGACGTACAACCGATGGCAAAATACGAGTACCCAGGATTTTGTTTGGAACAACCCAGTACACTTCCTGCGTAATGGGAGATATTGCTTCCATATAAGCACCCCTCCAGTATTCTGATGTATAGTACAGAGAGCATAGATCGTACAATGACTTACCTCTCGAGGTAGCAGCACGAGTTGCATGAGCACATGACATACACGTGTTGTTGGAGAAGTCCACAATATCCATGTCATTGGATATTCCAACCTGTGTCAAGTTGTCTGTCAACTCATGAGTGCGAAGCCTAGTACCACCTTCGAATGTTGTCCGTAACTTATTCTCCATCCTCTATGACAATATAGTATTGCATGTCTTTGCATTAGTGCGATGTTCGTAAAACCACTTCTGCATTGTTTTATGAATGTGCTCGACCAAGCACGTGATTGGCAACGAATGGGCATGTCTCAACATTGAGTTCAATGATTCCGCGTTGTTGTTTGTCATTATATTGTACTATTCGCCCACGAATAGTGCTCGTAACCAGAATGGAAAATCGGCTTGCTCTAAGTATCCGTAACATCTTTCGCTCACCCTACGAATCTGTCCCATTAGTCATTCGAACTCTTCGACTCGATAAGTTGTAGCAGCTTGTTTGAACAGAAATATTGAACTTGCGTCGCAGTACCGCTGGATTAGGTTCTTTTCCACATGCCACATACAACAACCATAGTGAGACAAATGAAATAAGTGAGTAATAGCTCTTTCAACACTGCTTTTCCTGTTCGAAACAAATATGAGTTCATCTGAGTCGCCTATAAGATCTTTCAAGTTAGACATAAATCACATCTAAGATCTGTTTGTTTTGGAATCCACGATCCCCCACGCTAAGGGATAAATCTGTTTGTCGGCATCTTGTGCAGTTGCCAGTAGAAGTATACCTTTGTATGGACCCTTCAAGTGACTACCGTCAACACAAACAACGGGCCTTAAGTACTGTATGTAGTCATGAATGCTTGCACTAAAAGTTAGGAAGAAGTAATGGAATCTATTGCGTGAATCAAGTTCGATGTGGGTTACCATCCCTGGGTTACTCTCCCCTAGGACGTGACAGTATGAAAATAGTTTCTGAAAATTGTCCTCCGGTGTCCCATGCAGCATTTGTAAAGCAGTCACCTTCTCACTACGTGCTTTACTATAATTTATTTGAACACTGAACTCATGTTCCATGTCACGTGCAATAGCGCTCGGATCATACGATTGGTTCGGATTATCTAATTTTCCCAAAATGTGCTCGACAATTACAGAACTAGTCATATGTCAATGCGCATTACTGCGAAAATCTATGGAACATGTGTGCACATTGTTGAATTTACGGATCACGAAAATTGCAGACTGCTTCACAGTCGAAGCACGTAACATCCACTTGCAGTTGCTGTCGGCGCATACAACGGTTAATATCTTTATGCTTGACCTGCTCACATGAAATTGGAACTTGTCTTTCAAAGTAAGTGCACAAATTGTCGAGTACAACTCATTCTTGCTAAAAATATTTCCCTTTTTGGCAAGATCGGATGTATTCACAGTTTTCATCAGTTCATATCCATCCAAACTGTTGGAATGTGACGAAGACTGCTCGTCGTCGACGTCAACAGAATTAGCAGCCTTTGAATTATGTGATGGGTTATCAAAGTTCTCATCTAATGGTGCAGTCCCGTTATCATACTCATGTGTTTCGGGCGCATTATTGTTTAAGACACCATGCATTCGATTCACCAAATTATGTTCCACGTTTTGCAAAACATTCACTGCAGCAAACGAAGGATGTTGATAATTTGCATCCCTTCCCATGTCAATACTTGAGAGATCGTATTCCAAAACAGTATCGCAGATAGCAATTTCCTTATGGACTGATATGTACTAATTTAAGTCTTCATCGTCACGTATTTCGGCTGGAGGTATGTTCAAGTTAGGGACTTTAAACTTCAATCCAATTTGAGCACGGGTTGAAGAATACCAAGTGTCTCCTTCAACCTTAACAAAAGTTCGCCTATGGTAATACTTGTCGACACCAGAATGGAAGTGGTTTTATCCCTCTCCACTTCCATTCGTCATCCGCATGAACAAAATTTTCCCATGCGACACGATAAATCTCAAATGATTACTCATACCTGAAATATAGGGAATGCAACGGTAAGAATTCATAATCAATATGTTGGCATTTAATAGCATGAAAATCGTACTGCATAATGCGTAAATCCGTACAGTAGCAAAAAGTCAATCGAGAATTTCCATTGTTTTCAAGTGTCCAAATTAAAAGTAAAAATGCATAATCCGACAGTTTGTAAATGTCGGGTTCGACATTTAAAACGTCTAACCCGATAATTTGTAAATGTCGAACCCGACAGTTGAACTGTAGAAAATGTCAAAAAGTAGAAGACAGTGGGTGGAACTCAAACTTCTTCACCACATCACATTAAGTGTGGTCATTATTATTGAGCTACCAAATAACAAAATGAAAAGGTCAAATTGACCTTGTCATTAAAGAGACCTTAAAAGGTGATAATGAAAGAAATTACTCAAAATCTTAATAGTGATAATGACATTTCGTGAAGAACTCTAAAACCAAACAAATTAATGCTTAATAGTTACAAAAATTTTAAATAAATATGCTCATGTTGTATTTAACTTTTACAAAATAAACAACTATAAGAGTAAAAATGTAAATAATTTGTAATTGCTAACCTCGCAAAATAAATGAAGAATGCAACACAAATATCTTCTTGCTCAATGAAAATGAAGAAGATGGAGAAAAGTTGTGGTTTGTAGTTTATATTTTATTTTTAAATTTCTTTTACCCTTTTTTATTAACAAAAACTCATCTTAATCAATAAAATATACATTTATCCATATTTTGTCTATAGAAATTAAATGATCACATCACATCATTGTTTTTCCTTCAAATCAAGCATTCAATGCTACTAAAAATGTGTCATTAAGGGTAATTTGGACTTTGCATCCAAAAAAAGTGACATTTTTGCTCACATAAAGTGAAAATGACAAATCTTTTGAAACTTTTATTTTTGGTGACATTTTTCTAAATTTTCCTTTAATATATATATTAATCCTGCATTAAACTTACACAATTAATAATTGGTCCGTTTTCTTTTTGAATAATCAACCATGGCCATTAAACGTGATAGGACGTGTCAAATTGAAATAAATAATATAGTAATCTATCAATTGAATATTCACGTAACATTTGTACGTTTGAGGTGATAAAATAAGAATGTAAGTGGATACATTTAAAAATTATATGAAAGAAAAGTTTCCTTTACACACAGAAATTTGCCACTCTCACGTATACACATCCCCCACCCCCCCTCTATTTTGAAAAGGAGTATCATTTTATTTTACAAGCCATTTTTCAGATTTATTTGATATCAAATTGAAGTAAGAATTGTGCAAGTGATAAATTCTTATTTTCTTGATATTTTATAGATTTTGGCATGAAATACGTTAAGGCCTTCGGGTCGATTTTTATGTTAAATTTTAAGGGATGAACCGTTTGGTCAAGTATGTAAATCCTACGGGATATAGAAATTCTTATGAAATTCCTTGAACTATTGAATGTCGCGGTCAGTTTGCTCTAAATTTAAGAAATGTCGGTATGTCATGTCATTTTATATTTATATCATATTAATAAGAATGTGCACGTTTTTCTTACTTGATGTTTTTCGAAAAATACTCACTCTTACAAAATTTTCAGATTAGAAAGAATCGTGTGGACGCGTGGCAGATTGACCGCGCGATGCTTATGGCGTCGCCAAGTAAAAGTTTTAGAAATGATTATTGTCAATTTCTATTTCAAGAATAATTTTATTTTATGTTTAATTCCGTGAATGTTATTTTAGTAGTTTTGATATTTAAGTTATTTAACATGTTAAATTGACAATTTAATTCGTAATATTTTAAGCTAGATAAAATTCAAATTTTTATTTTGAATTGTTGAATTCACATTATTGATTTATTGATCAAATACCAAAATTTATACATTACTGCTAAATTTCGCTTAGACTATAAAAGAAAGATTTTGGTAACACTTCAAATTAAAAAAAAAAAAAAAAGTGTAGTGGATTTGGGGCGTTACAGAATAGTATCAGAGCCTAGATCTATCTTTCTGGAGACCAAGTAAAATTTATATTATTATGCGTACTTTGAAATTTTTATAAGTGAATTATGTGCAATTTGATAGTTCCAATATCTAGACTATGATTTTATGATTCGAGTGTATAAGAAAAAAAATATGAACAGTGAAAAAAAAAAGTCATTGTATAAGGTGCACATGCACTTAAATTCAAAAATGCATGGAAGCATTTTTACCCTTGAATTTTAAAACTGCCAGATTTTCAATGTTAGGACGGACACCGAACTTGTAGATTATGATGTGATGTGGTGCAGCCTGGTATGTAATGTCCATAAATTAGTTTCACCGAATCCTTTTATATGCTGTGAACCCGCTATATATAAGGTAATCCATAAATATTAAAGTATCATTAGTGGAACAATGTCTAATTTTCAACTGGAAAATAGTTAAGAGTTATAGATTATAGAGTCAAATAATGGCAATGGAGCATTAGCTGAGGTTATAATGGCAATGGAGCATTAGCTGAGGTTAAGTATTGATATCATTTAACATTACCTGATTCAGTTTATATGCTTCAGCTGGGATTATGAAACTGATAAAAAAAAAAAAATGATTGAGCACTATGGTATATCTAAATTTTTATTGATTCCTTTCCATCGTGATCACTGTACACTGTGAACTTCGTTAGAATGTTAGTCTTTTCCAAAATATTTTGTATACTTAATTGTACGATATTTGTTTTTGTTCTAGCAAATGTAAATAAGTCCAAGAAAAAAAAAGGTGTTCACATATTTTTAAGTTCTACATGTGACGTGATTTTAATTGAAACTTAAACAAGTATTAAAATAAGACTCGTGGTATTTAGCGCTCGTCAATCAGCTACCGTCCGATGACCCCAAGGTATGAATGAAATGTTATGGTTAAGCTTACCTTCAAGCATGATTTATGAAGTATTTAACCTTGATTTCAAGAAATGCTCATGATGTATAGAATGAAATATGTTATGCATGTTATTATTTTATTATACATGAAGGAATATTGATTAGCAATTCTATTAAAACCACGAGAGTATAATATATAATTTGATATCACTACAAAAATAAATATAATTGGACCCTCATGTGACATACATGGTTAAAACATATCAGACCGCTAGAAAGATCACGGCTTGTAGAGCAGCGTTGAACTGTGGGTCCATCATTCAGTCTTATGAGAATTTCGTGATCAACCCGGCTCGTTGACTTGTTGAACACATGCAAGACATCTATGATAGATGTATGACAGTTGTTGATGTAGGACTAGAGATCATGCATACTTAGGCTATTAATAACATCATACACTCACTTTCACCTCAATGGGGAGACATAAGAGCTATGATTAGGGATGAGATGTTAGAAGGTAACCCTCCAAAGCACCCAAACATGATTGAGTTTGGTATATACTATCAGACCCTTCTAGATAGGTAGAGTGAAAGCTTAGATCCCTAGCTGAAGATAGTGAATGAGCTCAATGATGAAGCTGAGCCTCAACCTCAGCCAGAGCCAGAGTCTCAATTTGATTCAGAAACAGAAGAAGATCCCGAATGGGTGCATAGGGATGATTTTGAGATAGAGTTAAAAAATGACCATGAGCATGAACCTGAACCACTAGTTGAGATAGACATAGAGTCTGGGCCTGAGGTAGACGACTCCTCCGAAGATGAAGCTCCAATAAAAAAGATTTGCAAGATTCATAGGGATTAGAAACTTAAATTCCATTTCATTAGTATTGTGATATATTTTCCTTTATGTTATTGAAAATTAAAATTTGTCGAATTATTGTAAATCCTGATTTCAAGGAGTACTAATAATAAAAAAAACTCTAAATTTCGTTTGAACATATTGAGCTACGACGTTGTCCAACATTTTTAAAAGAAAATTTATTTTGTTAATTTAAAGGAAATGGCGGGGCAACAAGACCAAACAACTATGTTTAGAGATCTTATGAAGGTAGTGCATGACCTTGGTAAGAATCAAGCACCCGCACTAGCTACTCCTTAGAATGGACCAACAAATGCCAACAAACCAAGTTCAATTGTGGAATAGTTTCGCTGTTTTAAACCTCATTCTTTTGACGGCAAGACAGACCCTTTAGCAGCCGAGACATGGTTAAGAAGGCTAGAACGAATCTACAAACACATGGCATGCACTGACACACAAAATGTATCCTGTACTGAATTTATGCTGGTTGGAGTAGTATGTTACTGGTGGGAGTCTGCTTCGCGCACTAGAATGGAAGCACAACAACATGCTATGTTTTGGACACAGTTCAAGGAAAAAGTAATGACAAAATACTTTCCCCAGTCACTGAGGGATCAGAGATAGGCAGAGTTCCTACGACTGAAATAAGGAAATATGTCGTTTGATAAGCATGAAAGGAAGTTTGAACAACTTTCTAGGTATGCTATACACTTTGTAGACACCAAGGCAAAGAAGATTAGGAGGTTCAAACTAGGGCTACATCCAGAGATAGGCAAAATCATGGCATCTCACCATACAACCACCTATAGTAAAGTGCTTCAGCGGGCGCAGTCAATATTTGATTGTCTAGAAATGGATCAGATGACTGAGAAAAATAATGAATCATGTGAATACGAAAGTGGAAGGGATCGAATAAAGGGAAGGGATTTGGACAATTTAAAAAGGTCAATACGAGAGCAGGATCAGGACCAAGCAAATCAAATAAAATTACTCCACGATATCTTAAATGCAATAAGGCACATGGAGGAGAGTGCTTGTTTGGGAAAAATATGGCTATCGATGTGGCCAAGTAAGTCATTTTGCCCCGAATTGTAAGGCATATCCACCTAAGAAGGACAATGAGTGGGGTAAAAAAATGAAAGGCAAAGTCTTTACTTTAACTCAGGAAGAGATAATAGAGGATCCGAATGTAATGACAGATATTCTATCAATATCTAAATTATCTGCATACCGCATTTATTGCTAAATCCTGTACTACATGTGAAAAGTCTGATAGTGTTCTAGAAATTTCTATCCCATTCGGTAGAATTTTGAATATCAATCAGATCGCTAGGGCAGTAAAATTAGTAATGAAAGGAAAAGAATTTGTAGTTGATCTACACCTCTTGGACATGGACTGATTAGAAAGCAATCACGAAACCATTCGATGTTTCGAAAAGGAAGTAGCTTTTCAGAGGCCTAGGGAAGATGCGTTTTGATTTTTCGCTGTACGAGTTAAGTATTTACCTCGATTCATGTCGGGCATGAAAGCAAAAAAGGTGTTAAAGAAAAAATCTTGCCAAGGATTTCTAGTGAGTATACATGGAACTCAGCAATCGGAGCTCACTATTGGTAATGTGCCGATTGCATGAGATTTCATTGATATATTTCCTAATGACTTACCTGGCACAGCACCTGATAGGCAATTGGAGTTTACAATTGACCTCATGCCTAGGGCAACTCCGGTATCTAAAGTTTCATACAGGATGGAGCCAAAAAGACTATAAGAATTAAAGATACAGTTGCAAGAGTTGTTGGATAAAATTTTCATCTGATCAAGTATATCTTCTTGGGGCGCACCGATTTTGTTTGTGAGGAAAAAATATGGATCAATGAGATTATGCATTGATTATAGGGAACTGAACCGGTCGATTGTTAAAAATAATATCATCTTCCTCGGATTGAAGATCTCTTTAATCAGTTGAAAGGTGCAACAGTATTTTCTAAAATCGACTTGAGGTCAGGCTATCATCAGTTGAAAGTGAAGACAGATGACATCCCAAAAACAGTATTTAGAACTCGCTTTATGAGTTCACGGTAATGCCCTTTAGGATAATAAATGCTCCTGCAGTATTTATGGATTTGATAAATAGAGTATTCCATCAGTATTTAGATCAATTTGTCATTGTCTTCATTGATGACATTTTAGTGTATTCAAGTAATAAGGATCAACATGAAGAACAACTCAAAATAGTATTGGAAACACTACGAAGGGAAAAAATTGTACGCCAAATTCAAGAAAAGTGAATTTTGGCTTGATCGTATAGTTTTTCTTGGTCGTGCGATTACGGCTCAAGGAATTGAAGTAGGCCCTAGTAAAGTTGAAGCGGTAACAAACTAGTCTAGACCAATGAATGTAGGCGAAGTTCGTGGTCTCTTAAGACTAGCCGGTTATTATCGAAAATTCATTGAGGGATTATCAAAAATAGCTAGGCCGATGACCCAACTAACCAGGAAGAGTGTAATATTTCAATGGACTAAGAAGTGTGAGGAGAGTTTTCGAGAATTGAAACAGAAATTGGTTACAGCTCCAGTTTTAGCTATACTAGAGGGTTCAGATGGATTCGTTATATATAGAGATGCATCCAAACAGGGTTTGTGATGTGTACCGATTCAGTTTGGGAAGGTGATCGCATACATCTTAAGACAATTGAAACAACATAAGCAAAACTACCCTATGCATGATATAGAGTTGGCAATGATAGTACACGCTCTAAAGATATAATGTCACTACCTTTACGAGAAAAAGTACGATATTTATAAGGATCATAAAAGTTTGAATTACTTCTTCACTCAAAAGGATTTGAATATGAGGCAGAAAAGGTGGTTGGAGTTAGTTAAGGATTATGATTGCACTATCTATTTCCATCCGAGTAGAGCCAATGTAGTCACAGATGCTCTTAGTAGGAATACAGTAGGACAACTAGTAGTTTTACCCATAACTAAGTTGCAGTTGATAAAGGAGTTTGATAAATTGAAGTTAGAGGTTGTCATTCCGCCAACTCAGGTTACTGTAAAGATTGCAGCATTAAAGATTCAATCCACTCTTAGGGATAGAATCAAGTATGCTTAAGAGAACGACCCCTTTTTGAGAAAAATCAAAGCGAAAGTTGGTACGAGTAAAAGAAAATGTTTTGCAATAGTAGATGACAATGCTTTGATGTTCGAAGAAAGATTATGTGTACCAAAAGATGAAGTGATAAGAAAAGAAATATTAGAGGAAGCATACTATGCCCTATATACTACACATCTCGACGGTACTAAAATGTATTGAGATCTCCGCAACACCTTTTGGTGGAGGAATATGAAAATGAAGATTGGTCTTTTTGTTGAGAAGTGTATTATATGTCGGCAAATTAAAGCAGAACATCAAAGGCCATTAGAACCATTAAATCTATTGAAAATTTCAGAGTGGAAATAAGAGCAAATAGCCATGGATTCTTTGGTGGGTTTTTCGAAGTCAACGAAAGGACACGATGCCATCTGGGTAATTGTGGATATGTTGACAAAGTCAGCTCATTTTCTTGCAGTAAGGATGAACTACAGTATGGATCGATTTGCTCGATTATATGTTAAGAAAAATGTCAACATCCATCATCTCAAATCGAGACCTAATGTTTACTTCTAAATTTTGGAATAGTATATAGGGAGCTATGGGGACAAAGTTAAACTTCAGCATTGCCTATCATCCTCAATCAGATGGATAGTCTGAGAAAACTATTCATATCCTAGAAGACATGCTTCGAGCATGTCTCTTGGATTTGGTAGGTAGTTGGGAATTACACCTATCATTAATGGAATTTGCATACAATAATAGCTTTTAGACTACTATCGACATGACTCTTTATGAAGCTCTCTATGGTAAAAGATGTAGATCCACAGTTCATTGGGATGAAGTAGGAGAAAAATGAATTTTTGGTCCAGAAATTATTGTAAAGACAGTGCAAACAATTGATGAAGTTAGGGATAGATTAAAATCTGCTCAAGATAAACAAAAAAACTATGCAGATCAATAGAGAAATCGATAGAATTTGAAGTTGGAGAGAAAGTGTTTCTAAAAGTGGCACCAATAAAAGAAGTTCTTAGATTTAGCAAGAAGGAAAAGTTGAGAGCTCGATTCATAGGTCCTTTTGAAATTCTAAATAGAATTGCCACCTAGACTATTGACAATGCATAATGTATTCCGCGTATCAATGCTTAGAAAATATGTACACGATTCCGAACATGTGATAAACTATCAGTCTTTGGAAGTACAGTAGGATTTAACTTAAGAAGAGGCCCCTTTGGAAATTATCGAAAGGAAAGTATATGCATTAAGAAATAAAGAAGTCGCATTGGTTAAAGTTCGATGGAAAAATCATGGAGTTGAAGAGGTTACTTAGGAGAAAGAAGAGGAAATAATAGCCAAGTATCCTGGGCTTTTCAACTAAATAAGGTAATTTTGAAGACGAAATTATTTTTAGGGGAAAATGATGTAACACCCTGACTCTTAATTATATTTTCGTATGGACTAAACTTAATATCAGTCACTTAACAAATGAGATAGCCAATGTCTAACCCTGTTGTCACACTAAGATCCTAAGGTTAATATGATAAGTTTAACTCATATATTAGCATAAAACGATTCATTGTCTTAGGCATATTTTTTTACAAAATTTATCGTAATTTTTTTCTAGGGTTGACTATTTAAATATTATAAAAATTTATAAAATATATCAATATTATATTCATTGTGTAGCTCGTACTAAATAATATAAATTGGACTCAAGAAGAAATAGCTTTCGACTCGTTACATCTGGATTATTTTGATAGAAAGAAAACTATACTAAATCCTAAATTTATTATAAAAAAATAGGTGCGCGCACGCATATATAATAATGATAATGATGATGATGATAATGACGACGACGACAAAAATCCTTACTTTAATACGTTCTTGGAATTGGAAATGATTTATAATATAAAAATATATTTTTGAATAGCAAATTGATGGAAAATGTGTGATTGAAAAATAAGAAAAAGTTTTTGATTTATGTGTAATATTATATTAATAAAGAATATGTGGTTCAAAAGAAGAGAGAGAAAAATACATTTTGAAAAAAATGGGTACCAAATGGGGCCATAATATAATATGGGGGTATTTGATAGGCATTTTTATGTAAAAATACATTTTAGAATAGTAAATTGATGTGAAATGTGTGGTTGAGAAATAAGAAAAAAATTTATTTACATGTAATATTATTTTAATAAAAAATGTGTGGTTGAAAAGAAGAGAGAGAAAAATGTATTTTGAAAAAAATGGCTAACAAACGGGGCCTATATATATTAACCCTCCATTAAACTTACACAAGTAATAAGAGGAAATTTCATTAGGTATCAAAAATTGGGTTTGTTTTATCAAAATTGTCACCTTTTAAATTTGCTATTAAAAATATAAATTTATGACATTTTTGCCCCTCTAAAATATTTGAATACCAAATTTGTGTTATGTGTATTGTGTCAGAACGGGAAATCTGAATTGATGCACTGATCGAGACGAAAGAAAATGCAATTGCAAACCTAATTTTTCCAATTTTTACTTCTCCATTTCCCTCTCGTCTCTGCCTTTCACATTCTCACGCCTGCTGCCTCTGTCTCACTCGTCGGCTCTCTTATTTTCTGGCTAAATCGCTGTCATCGATCGTCGGTGAAATCACTCGTCCTTGCTGCCTCGAGACACCGGCTTTGAAAATTTTGGAAATCTGCGGTTCAGTTTTTTCTTGCCGCCGACGCTGACCCACAGCCTCTCCGGTCTCTGCCACTAGCCCATTGCACCGTCTCTATGACAACAGACTCCGTGAGTCCGTGATTCATGAGCCTCCTGCCTCTCTCTCTCTCTATTTTTTGTTTTTTGTTTTTTTTTGCGGCTTTTGTTCCTTTAGTTTATTTTTTGATTTATCATTTATGAGTTATGATTGATGTTTTATTTTCACTTTTCTGTGATATGTGGAATGAGTTTTGCATATATCTATTACACATTTATGATTGACAAACAATTTTGAAGCATGTGCAATGAAGTGGTTAAAAAAGTTTCACATGGTATTTGAATTTCAAATTTCAATTTTCAGTGTTATGAAATGCTTTCTAAAATAATTCAGTATTCTTACTGATCCCTGCTAAACTGATCTTCAACTGGTCATGATATGTTGCTTAATCGTCGATAAAATTGTTGTTTGATTCTCTATTAGGATGTAGAGATAATATTCATAAAGTGTATCTTGATGAAACTGTTGTATTTCTTTTAATGTTTTGATAAGTGATGGTGACTGGGTCTTGTTCACTCATAAATACACTGCATTTACGTATGACAGTGTGCTCGTTAAACTTCGTCTATAGAAGTAGTTGAGGAAAGGAGAAAGATTAAGTGGGGTGTCCTCAATATAGAGTTTGATGAATTTTAATACTCCATATAAATTGAGGTGTCCTCAATTTAGAGTAAAATATAATTCATTAAAATGTGGGTGTCCTGAATCTAGATATTTAGAAATACTTATAAATTTAGGTGTCCTCGATTACTAGTTGATTTAAAAGGATTTCGTTAATTAGATAGAATTTGATGGATTTTGAAAGATTTCAAGCCATAAATATAAATACAAAAAATGTGGAACACTTTTATCCCAACCCAAAAATTATGAAGACTTTTCTTGCCTCTCTACAGATTTGTCGCCCTCTCTCCCTCGCCCTTCCCCCACAGTCCCTATTTGTCAAGTAAAGTGGAATGATGTAAATTGATTACACATGAATAAGCTCTTTGACAATGACATAACTTTTGAATTTCAGAAGTTTTGAGAGTTTACAGTTGGAAATCTGAGTTGATTACTTTACATTTTCCAGGCACAGTGGCCAATGTGAAATTGGCTTAGAAGGAGGCTCAAGGTGTTGCTGAGAAGAGGAAAGGAAGAAGAGGGCAGGAAATTGTGATTCGTGAGTGCTCCAAGCTGTTTTGTGCTTCCTAATATTAGATATGTTTTGCTTACTACAATTTTGTCTTGAATTGCTATTGTCTTAGTCAGAGCTAGTGTTTTGGCTTAGCATATTTGCACGTTGTTGTCTTCAATTGATATTGTCTTGAATTGCTATTGTCTTACTCAGAGTTGGTGTTTTATAGTCTGGACATGGCCATTGAGGTGTACTTATTGTATTTGCACGTTGAGAACTGTATCATGCACTACTTCCAAAATGTACACAATGTTTTACACTATTAATCTCCATGCCTGTCCTTCGACATGAAGTGTTAACCTTTCTACATGCACGGCTCTTAAATCACTTACCACCGAAGTGTCGTTCTCGACAGTTTGCAATAGAAAATCTCGACAGATGGAATAATCGACAGATGAACTGTCGTCCCCGACAGTTAGCCTCAGTAATTCTCGACAGATGAGCCTGTCCACCGATGAACTGTCGGGAACGACAGTTCATTTGTTCCCTAGTTATGCAAGTTAAAATTTGGTTCCGACAGTGCACGCATGTTTCGCATTAAAAATACTGTTATGCTATGATGGCACGATTTTGTTCATTGATCCGTCGTTGCAACATCGTGCGTGTGTTTCGCATGACTATTACTCAAATGTATGATCTCACGATTTGTTTATTGGTGCCAACATTGCATGTGTGCTTTTGCATTAACATAATTGCAATACTATGATCCGGACATTTGTTGATTGATTCGTCATTGCACCTTGTTCGTCCAAATGTGGTTCAATTTTTTTCGTCCTGACGTGTCGTGTGTCTTCAACTACTACCATCTGACGTATTAAATTTATGTTAAACTGCAGGAGGGTGTATGGATTTTGAATATCTAGTTCCAAAGAATGCGCGACTGAGGGCCCACATCTCACAGCGAAGCAATCTACGATACGTGAAGACAGTTCTGGAGCATTTCGATGACTGGCAGCGTACGAACTTCCGTAACTCATGCCTAGGGTTCTTATCCGAGGTTCGAGATCTCCAATTCTCAGCCCAACTAATCCAGCAGCTCGTTTTCCGCTGCATACGAACTGAAAAGGCCTGTGAAATATGGTTCAAAGTGTAAAGGCACTTAGCCAGGTTTGTCCTGTAAGAGTATGCTCTCGTCACGGGTTTAATGTGTAGCCAGGTTTGTCCTGTAAGAGTATGCTCTCGTCACGGGTTTAATGTGTGGTCCTCTTCCAGATGACGCCGCAATGGACCGAGTTCTACAAAAAAAGAGGAAGAGGTTGAAGGATAAATACTTCAAATCAACGGACAGAATTTCGTGTGGCGAATTTGAGAAGGCATTTCTCCGGTCGTCGACCCCCCGAGCAGATCGGTAAAAGCTCGGGCTTGCTCTAATCATCGAAGAAGCGTTCAATGCTCCGGATAGCTATGCCGGTATTGAACTTCTCACGCTGTCAATCGTGGATGATCTGGACATGTTCTATTCCTACCCTTGGGGTAGAGTATCATACATTCGTCTAATAAGGGGCTTCCGACGCAGTCTGGGATGAAAATGTGTAGATGCCACAAAGAATAAGGAAAAGGCGGTTACTTATACAGTTCACAGCTTCCCTATTGCCATACAGGTATTACACACAAATTTTGTACAACGTATTCATTATTTCATCATAAATCTATTGTCATTGGTTCCTTTAATGTTCAACTCACAGTTACTATCTGCTGTAACAGATCTGGGCATTTGAGGTAATGCAGAAATTGGGGATCGATTTGCTCGGCGATTGGGTCATCAATCCCCACTGCTTCTGAGTTGGACGTGTACCAAACAGCCGAAGCAACGGACGTATGATGCATTCTTCAAGAACATTAAGGTATTGGATTGCGTTTCATGCACGCGATCTGCATGTATCATTACTTGTTACATTTTTTGTGACACTTAGTTCCTTTATGTTGTAGTTGCACATGCCCGCGATGCTTTGTCCCACCAAAATCGAGCTTGGGCAACCATGTATCTCCACCCTCCTGCCGTTTAAAGACTGTACTGTACCTGTGTTGGACGATGTTGCAAGGGACATTATCCTTGCACAGCTTCACCCAGATCCTTTGGCCAGTGGGGAGAATGTTGGAAACTCGAGGGGGGAGTACGCAATGGTTTCCAGTAGAGGAGGCTCCGAGGACGATGATGAGTCGGGCGACAGTGAGGACGAGGGAGCCGGTGAGGAGACCGAAGGTGATAAGAGTGGAGACGGCAATGGAGAGGCCTCGAACGAGGGGGACAATGGGGACAGTGAAGATGACCACACTCGTACACCACAGACTAGGACATATTCCTCTCCCCCCATGCACAGACGTACTTTTCCCATTCATACACCCTCCACATCTTATGTACGACAAGGTCAAACCTTTGGTGCGAGCCTCACGAGAGATGAGGTGGAGGAACTATTGCTCGATCAAAGAACGGTCATCGAAATTCGCCTCCTCATAGTGAATCTGAGATCATGCAGCACGTGATAGATGAATTTGTGAAGGTCAGGGACTTCATTTCTACCGTCGTCCCCCCAGCTCCCTCTATAAGTACTCCACCTACGGCTCAGGCGGCAAAGAAGCCCACAGTTTTAGCTACTTCAGTGCATGGTATGTGTACTGCATTTAAATTTTTATCTACTATATGTTACTTATGTTTGCTGACATTGAGTACACATGAGATTTGTGACTTAGACAGAAATGGAGGCGAGACCGACCCTATCCCGGAATGTGCAAAACCGCAAGGTATGTGCATCAATTACTATGGATACATTTTCATGTCATCTTTACTATTTGATACTAGCAAATATGTAACCCCCTTACGTTTTTACAAATGTTGTTTTGTAGTGCATGGAAGAGGCTTCTCCCCATTGTCGGTCGATCATGACGAAGTATGGACAAGGAAATGCAAGAGCGGAATGGTACGTATCTTAAGTAACGCGTAATATTTGATTTTGTACTTAGGTCTCACCTCATTCGGAAGTGTGTATACTGTAAACCCTGAACGACACGCGGTTTCTAATATTGGGTATGTTGGTACTCATGCGTAGGTGGAGCCGGCATGGAATCCGAACCAACACTGAACGGTGATGATAACGACGACGTAGCTTCCGGTGGTTCAGGAAAACGTGAGGACGACGGTATTGCGTTCCCTACTGGCGTAGCGGAGGCGGACGGTACGTACACTACGGTGGATTTCTTCTATTTCACTGCTTAGAGTAACGAATAATATTTGGATCATTTACTTACGTATGACCTCATGCACTAGTATGTATTCTCGACTGTTTGAAGTATACAGTGTTACTAATATTCCGTCGCATGTTAATTTCATACTAGGTAGACGCGGCATGGATTTCGAACCAGAAAAGAACAGTCACGATGACGAAGTGCCTTCCGGTGGTTCGGAAAACCGCTTGGACAAACCTATTGTGTCCGCTAGTGGCGTAGCGGAGGTGGATGGTAAGTACATTGCGGTGGAGAACTCATCATGTCACCCTAACCCAAATTCGTGATGCAAATGGATGAAGACAATTTTCTAAGTATTTGTATTTGCATATGAAATTCACTGGATTGGATGTTGTACTGCTGATTGCTTGTGAATTGGGTTGGATGACCGAATGAGATTAGTTTTGTGGGTTAATGTGGGTTATTATGAGTTCTTGATCTCGAAAATAATCAATTTTTGGGTGCAATTCCTGAGTTTTTAGGAGAAATGAACAACCTCGCATCTCGGCTTCTTGGTGGGCCGTGGGAGTTCATTATATTGGTAATATTTATTAGCTGCAATTGTTGGATTTACGTGATAATAAGTTGACTGGGAATGTATCTATATGTTTCATGAGGCTTCCCAATTTTAGCACTCCAATTTTGAGTAACAAAAGTTATAATTTTAAATTTTAACTTCCACTCTTTGCATTGAATTATGAATTTCATTATACTTCAGCATTGCATTCTTGTGGAATAATTTCTAGTTTGCTGAGGTTTTTTCTTTTTTGCGCAAAGTCAAAACCGACCAACCCGACCCGACCGAAGCTTGATTGGGTTGGGTTGGATTGGGTTGAAACACACAAATGGGTTGGGTTGGGTTGATTTTTTACCAAGCCAACCGTAATGTTTGGATCACATGCAATTCAAAGATATTATTGTTGGAGTTGCTCATGTTCACTTAATATCTGTCATACCGTACATCTTCAATCATGATTCATTCTCCATAATGTTTGGATCACATGCAATGCAAAGATATTATTGTGGCACTTCTTTATGTATGTAAGAGCACCGTCGTGTCGTTATTTGTTTAGTTGACTATTATTGTCGAACATGCTGTATATTTGCATTTACCAAATTAACTTCCATGATAACTTTGATCTCATTATATCATTTTTGGTTATTGAAGTGCAGATGACAGTGTATGAAGATGCCTCAACCCCATCCATGGTCACTGCATCGCAACTTGGAGTTCACGTACGATGCTTGAAAGGGGTGAACGTTGTATGAACAAAATTTATGTTATTGGTTGTGATGATTTTTGTATAAACGGGTCCAAATTCAGTTACACTTTTGCTTGTCAAGCTCGTCCATGTAATTGTTGCTGGTTGCAATGAATGTTGTATAAACTCGGTATGCAGGCGCACATGGATGATTCTCGATTTTGTGCATCATGTCTGAATGTGTTATATCAGAAGTACTTGTACAAAACTGCCATTTGTTGCTCTTTATGCATGCGCGAGTGACTATAAATTATGTATTCCGGAATTTCCACTAACTCGAGAGTATGCAGTGTAGTTCGATGCGTCATCTAAAAGACAATAATTTCAGAATCTCGTGAATACATTATGATTTTCATTTTTGAATCGAGTAAAAAATAAGTAACATCATAGCACAATTTATTTAAGTTGTATTTCATGTAATGTTATAACAAATACATGCAGCAACATGAAAAAAATCTTACACATGGGTGTTAAATTGAAAAGTTTTTTCTCAATTTTTGGAAGAAGCACCACATTCAAAAATTGAAAATGGAATTGAAAACCGTGCTTAGCTCATTTTTAGTCATTGCTAGAATAATTCAATAGTCATAACTCACATTGGTACTAATCTTCCAACCCTAGCCACCATTTAAGAACATATCCTAGGGATCTAAGTATAATTAGACCATCATCCATCACATAGTTGTCTATCAAATTTTAATTGTATGGGGCTTGGTGGTTGGGGCACTAAATGAGCTTCAATGCATCTCTCCAAAAAATCTACTATATATAGCATGGTAAGTCCACATTATCATTGACACCTGAAATATTCACACTTGAAAATTCATGTTGCAGTCTCTACGTTTACTCCTCAACAGGTTCAATAAATATTTTCATATCAGAACAATGACGTCGTCGACAGGGAGCAATGAATCATTCAAGCATAAGAAGCCGCTACCAACACTCGGTTCGTCCCCACTATGTCCCGTCGTCATTGCTTCGGACGATGACGAAGCGAGTTCTGAACGTGGTACGAGAGCCACATCCATTGTTCCTTTTTCGAACCTCGACGATGTTGCAAGTGAAGCTTCCCAGAGTCCGAATACCGTGCTTGATTGGGTCGTCCCACTGATGGTTCCGGTGAAAGTTGAGTCTGACAATAACGCGTGGTTGGCTCATGTTCCATCTCCCGAGATCATTGTCATCAACTCCGATGACTCGGAACAAGATGGTTCGAGTGTGGACAATCAATGAAGTGGCTAATATGGGTATGTGGTGCGTATGAAATAATTTATAGTTCGTATTTTGTCAAGGATGGATCTGGTAACATAGTTCGACAATGGTGACCAAGAGCACCTCCATTGTCTACGTACTATTTTTTTAATATTTTGTTAGATTTTAGTATTGGATCTACTATGGACGAGGACAGAAATAATCTGTCGGGAACGGCATGTATGCTGTTGGGAACGACAGATTAACTGTCGGGATGTAAGAGCATAGGTTCATTTGTGTACGTATGAAACTTGTGTTCCCCTCTATGGATCCCTTGTTTACTGAAAATTGACGTACCCTCGAATGAACAAGTTCACTGTATTGACAACGTAGGTTGGTCGGGATTACTTGGTTCGGGCTTAACACATGAATTTGGAAGCATCGAAAAATAAGTTATGTTTAAAATTTCTTGTAGGTGGAGTTAGGTGTCTATATGTACGTGGTGTCTTATGAATAAGTCCGTATGGAAAAAGTACTAATCAGGTCAGCCCTAAATTGTCCTTGAAACATACCATTTTTGTTTGTTTCTAAATTAGAAGATGATGTCTGCTGTTAAGAAACGATAATGGAATGTAAAAGAAATGTTATGATTCAAAATATTTGTGTAAGTAGAGAGTTGAATGGGTAACAGTGTAGTTATGTAGGCATAAATATTTCGAACAAGTCATATTATATACTCTGTAACCATCTGTCGGGACTGACACTTTAACTGTCGCGATGTTCTGAAGGGATATCAACTACAATATCTTCTAACTACTTGCGATCATACGAAACACTACTGTCAGCAAATAAACGACAATGATAACAAAATGAGAACATTTACATTCTTTCATTACAAAAGACATAGGGGTGCCAGTTCACATACAATTTCAACCACTTTCGAACAAAAGACTATTTATTACAAACGCATATTTAAACAGTCCGTGGTACAATGGGGTTGGAAATGTGCTCTGATTATGACCTAATCCACCACAAGGAGTGCATTTCCTGAGGACGACATACATTGGGTAGCCTAATAGGAGTACCTGTAATTTCGTATGGGACTATTCAGTCCACTTCACGCATAATAGTAGGGATGGCAATCGGGCTCGCTGACTCGGGCCGCCCGTGGCTCGACTCGGGGCTAGGTAGACCCGAGCCTAGGCTCGTGCCGAGCCTCATTTTGGAGACACGGGCTTTGCCTGAGCCAGCCCGTGAGCTCGCGAACTTTTTAATTAAAAAAAAAATTTAAAGCTATTGCTGCCTTTTAAGGCAGTTTGGGTGCCTTTAAAAGGCAACAGTTCGCTGCCTTCAAGGCAGTAAAACTGCTGCCTTTTAAAGGCAACAAATCTGCTGCCTTTTATGGCAGCAGATTACAAGAAAAAAAAAAGGAAAAGAAAAAAAAGGGAGAGAACGAGCCTGCCCGGCTCGGCCCGTAAAAAGCCCGAGCCGAGCTTATTTTTTTTGGCCGGGCTTTTCCTCAGCCCGGCTCGAGCCCGCAAAAAAGCTCGGCCATTTTAACCGGGCCGAGCCCGAGCCGAAATATTAGGCTCCCGAGCCAGCTCGGCCCGGCTCGTTTACATCCCTACATAATGGGATATATAGCTTCGCTATAGGCACCTCTCCAATATTCTGATGTGTAATACGGTGAGCATAAGTCGTACAATGACATACCTCGCAAGCACGCAACTCGAGTGGCATGAACGCATGACATATGATTAATTTGAAACTCACGACAAGTGCATGTGTTATCAGAGAAGTCGATGATATCCGTGTCATTGGATATTCCAACCTGTGTTAACTGTTCTGTCAAGCCATGAGCTCGAAACCTTGTACCTGCTTCAAACGTTGTCCGTAACTCGTTCTCCATCCTCAACGATAGCATGTCAGTACATGAGTTTGCACTGGTTCGACGTTCGTGAAACCATATCTGCATAGTTTGTCGAATGGGTTCGACCAAGCACGTGATCAGTAATGAACGGGCATGTCTCAACATTGAGTTCAAAGATTCAACATTGTTATTTGTCAAAATGTTGTATCTTTGACTAACAAACAATGCTCGTGACCAAAACGAGAAACTTGCTCGCTCTAAGTACCCGTACGCTTTTGCAATTACCCTACGGATCTGTCCCATAAGTCTTTCAAATTATTCGACCCGAGAAGTTCGTGCAGCTCGTTTGAATAGAAATATTACACTTACGTTGTTGTACCGCTGGACTAAGTTCTTTTCTAGAAGCCAGATACAGCACCCATGACGGGACTGAGGAAATAGGTGAGCAATGGCATTGAAAATGCTATTCTTCCGGTCAAAAACAAAAACCAATTCAGCAGAGTCGCCTATAAGCTCTTTCAAGTTGGACATAAACCACATCCACTATCTATTTGTTTCAGCATCAATGATCTCACATGCCAAGTGATATATCTGTTTGTTGACATCTTGGCCAGTTACTAGCAAACGTGTACCTTTGTATGGACCATTCAAGTGACTACCATCAAAACAAATAACGGGCCTCAAGTAGCGCATGTAGCCACAAACGCTTGCACCGAAAGCTAGGAAGAAGTAATGAAACCTGTTATGGAAATTAACTTCGATGTGGGTTACTGTCCCCGGGTTACGCTGTCCTAGAACGTGACAATAGGAAGATAATTTTTGAAAACTATCCTCCGGTGTACCATGTAGCATATGTAAAGTGGCAACTTTCACCCTATGTGCTTTTTGGTAATATATTTTGACACCAAACTCGCGTTCTATATCACGTGCAATAGCTGTAGGATCGTACAACCGGTATAGATTATCCAATTTTTCCAAAATGTGCTCGACAATTCTAGAAGTAGTGGCATGTCGATATGCGTTACGACGGATATCTACTGAAACATGTGTGCACACGGTTGAATTTTCGGATCATGAATATAGAAGTCTGTTTCACACTCGAAGCACGTAACATCCACTTGCAATTACGGTCCACGCATGCAACAGTTAACATTTTGCGGCTTGACCTGCTTACATGAAATTCAAACTTGTCTTGCAAAGCAAGTACACGAATTTTTGAGTACAGCTCTTTCTTGCTCAAGAATATTTGCCGTTCAACAAGATCGGATGTATCCACAGCTGTAATCCATTGGTCTGTACCTGAACGAATATGTTGCGATGACATTTGGACGTCAACGTCTGCAATACTAGCAGCATCTGTACCATTGAATGGGTCGTCCAACATATCGTCTACAGGTGCAGCCCCATCATCAAAATTCCCCGTTTCGACTGCATTATTCACTGGGGAACTAGGCTCATGATTCATGTCATCGTGTTCTAAGTTCTGGTGAACATCCGTTGCGGCAAACAAATGGTCACGCAAATTCGTATCCTTCCCCATGTCAACAGTTCACATCTTTGTCTCCATAATAGCAACGCACAGAGCAGTTTCTGTATGAACAGATATGTACCACATGAGGTCTTCATCTTCACGTATTTCATCTGGCGGTATATTCATGTTCGGGACTTTGAACTTCAATTCCATTTCGGTGTGCGGATCGATAATGCCAAGTTTGTCATTCAACCGTAACAAAAGTCCGGCTAGGGTAACATTTCTCGGCACTAAAATGGATGTGGTTTCGTTCCCTGTCCACTTCCATTCGTCATCCGCGTGAATAAACCTTCCCCCATGCGACACGATGAATCTCAAATGGGAGTTCATACCTAAAATAAAGAGATTACAACGATAAGAATTATGAACAGTCAATATGTCGATATGTAATAGCATCGAAGGGGCACTTTCGAATATTTAAACCGATGCAATAGGAGAATGTGAAATGCAAGGTGTCAACAGTTTTCAACTGTCAATTTTGACAGTTTAAAACTCTATCCCGACAGTTTATCTGTCGATCTCGACAGTTTATAAATGTCGAGATCGACATGTATAACCGTCAAGATTGACAGATAAACTGTTGAGACCGCCAACAAGTTTAAGGTCTGTTTGTTTGTTACTTTTTTTGAAATATTAATGGTTATAATCAATTCTCAACTACAACAATTATTTCATTGCTCTACAGATCTCCATAAACAAATGACTGCTTCATTAAAAATGGAATAGTTGACATTTGCCTAAATATTTTTGGTATATTTTCCCTTTAAAATGATTTGAAAAAGGAAAAACAATACCATCATCATTAATAGTGGTTTTAAATGCTTTTTTCACTTTGATGATCATGTTGCTTTTAATATGTGAAAAATAATAAGTTATTACATAAAAATATAAATAATTTGTAATAACTAACCTCTCCAAATGAATGATGAATTGAATAACAATATATTGTTGATGAAGGAATAAAGAAGATGAAAGAAAATGGAGGGCCTTTTCAAGAGGAGATGTATTTGATGTGAACTAGGATTATTTTACTTATTTTATCTTTTTTTTTGCTTCTTTCAAATTTTTTTTACATCTTTTCTCTTTTTTGTTTTAATCAATTCATATTATACAATATAATATAAATTTACCAAATCATTATAATATACAAATTAAATAATGAAATCATTACAATTGATTGGATTAGAGACTACCATTAATGAGCATTTAATGCTCCTAAAAAGGGAAGATTAAGGGTAATTTGGACATTTTCTACCAAAAAAATGACATTTTTGATAAAATTTAGTGTACATCAAAAGTTTTATAGCAATTTTCAAAAAAGTGTCATTTTTGATAATTCCTCAAGTAATAATTGGTCTGTTTTCTTTTTGAATAATCAACCATCAGAAGGCCATTAGACGTGATAGGACATGTCAAATTGAAAGAAATAATATATTAATCTATCAATTGAATATTCAACGTAACATTTGTACGTTTGATGTGATAAATAAGAAAACAAGTGGATACATTTAAATATTTTTGAGAGAAAAGTTTCCTTTACACACAAAAATTTGCCTCTCACGTACCCCCCCTTTCCCCCCAAATATTGAAAATGAGTATCATTTTATTTTATAAGCCATTTTTCAAATTTATTTGATATCAAATTGAGGTAAGAATTGTGCAAGTGATAAATTCTTATTTTCTTCATATTTTATGGATTTTGGCATGAAATACGTTAAGACCTTAGGATTGATTTTTATGTTAAATCCTATGGGATGAACTATTTGGTCAAATATGTAAATCCTACGGGATATAGGAATTTTTATGAAATTTTTTGAACTATTGGATGTCATGATCAATTTGTTTTAAATCTAAAAAATATCGGTATGCCATGTCACTTTATATTTATATCACGTTGATAAAAATATACACATTTTTCTTACAGGGTGTTTTTCCAAAAATACTCACTCTTACTAAATTTTCATATTAGAACGGGTCGTGTGAACGCGTGGCAGATTGACAGGGTGATATTTATGGGGTCGCCAAGTAAAAGTTTTAGAAATGATTATTGCCAATTTCTATGTCAAGAATAATTTTATTTTATTTTTAATTCCGTGCATGTTATTTCAATAATTTTGATATTTAAGTTATTTAACATGTTAAATTGACAATTTAGCCATTGTTTGAGCCCCATTTTTCAACCAAAATACATTATTTAATAGTGATTTGACATCATTTCAACCACACATTTTTCAATAAAATAATATTATACGCAAATCAAAAATTTTTCCTTAATTTGTAATATTTTAATCTATATAAAATTCAAATTTTTATTTTGAATTGTTGAATTCACATTATTGATTTATTGATCAAATACCAAAATTTATACATTAGTGTTAAATTCCGCTTAAATTATAAAAGAAAGATTTTGGTAACACTTCAAATACAAAAAAAAAAAAAAAGTGTTAAATTTCGATTAGTACATTTGGACGAATTTATTTTGATTCATCGCTATTTATATATGATGCAATACATCATGTGCAAAAGTGTTGTGAACAATTTTTTATGTTCTTTTTTAATTCTATTTTTCTTCTTAATGACATAATTCTTTAAGTATCTCATAATAATAATAATAACAATAATAATGATGATAATGATTATGATGACGACAGAAATCCTTAATTTAATACGTTCTTGTAATTGAAAATGATTTATAATATAATAATATATATTAACCCTTCATTAAACTTACACAATTAATAATTGGACTGTTTTCTTTTTGAATAATCAATCGTCAGAAGCCATTAGACGACATGTCAAATTGAAATAAATAATTTATTAATCTATCAATTGAATATTCAACGTAACATTTGTACGTTTGAGGTGATAAATAAGAAAACAAGTGGATACATTTAAATATTATTTGAGAGAAAAGTTTCCTTTACACACAAAAATTTGCCTCTCACGTGCCCACACCCCTCCTATATTGAAAAGGAGTATCATTTTATTTTACAAGCCATTTTTCAAATTTACTTGATATCAAATGAGGTAAGAATTGTGCAAGTGATAAATTCTTATTTTCTTCATATTTTATGGATTTTGGAATGAAATACGTTAAGGTTTTCGGGTCGATTTTTATGTTAAATCCTATGGGATGGACCATTTGATCAAATATGTAAATCCTACAGGATATAGGAATTTTTATGAAATTTCTTGAACTATTAGATGTTGCGATCAGTTTGCTTTAAATCTAAGAAATATCGGTATGCCATGTCACTTTATATTTATTTCATGTTAATAAGAATATACACGTTTATCTTACTGGGCGTTTTTCCAAAAATACTCACTCCTACTAAATTTTCATATTAGAACGGGTCGTGTGGACGCGTGACAGATTGACCGATTGATGCTTATGGGGTCGCCAAGTAAAAGTTTTAGAAATGATTATTGCCAATTTCAATTTCAAGAATAATTTTATTTTATTTTTAATTCCGTACATGTTATTTCAATAGTTTTGATATTTAAGTTATTTAACATGTTAAATTGACAATTTAGCCATTGTTTAAACCCCATTTTTCAATAAAAATACATTTTTCAATAGTGATTTGATATAATTTCAACCACACATTCTTCAATAAAATAATATTATACGCAAATCAAAAAATTTTCCTTATTTTTTGACCACACATTTTCCATCAATACACTATTCAAAAATTCATTTTCTTCACAAAAATGGGGCTCAAACAAGGGCTTAATTTGGAATATTTTAAGCTAGATAAAATTCAAAATTTTATTTTGAATTGTTGAATTCACATTATTGATTTATTGATCAAATACCAAAATTTATACATTAGTGTTAAATTCCGCTTAAACTATAAAAGAAAGATTTTGGTAACACTTCAAATACTAAAAAAAAAAAAAAGTGTTAAATTTCGATTAATATATTTCGACGAATTTATTTTGATTCATCGCTATTTATATATGATGCAATACATCATGTGCAAAAGTATTGTAAACAACTTTTTATGTTCTTTTTTAATTCTATTTTTCTTCATAATGACATAATTCTTTGAGTATCTCATTTTTCAACATATCAATTATCCAAACTTTGTTAAATATATATATTTACTAAAAGTATATGCTTCATAAATGAACCATCTTTGCTATTTGCTTCATTTTTGCTTGGAGATTTTTTGTATTAGAATCATATATCATCACCCTTCGAGTGTGCCATAAACATATCAAATATAATATTGATTAATTGTCTTCCAGGATGTCAATTCAATTTGAAGCAATTAAAATTGGTATGTGAGAAATTATTGATCTCTCAGGTCAATAAATTTATCTAAATAAATTATCTTTTGAACTTTTAGTTCGAATTATCTTTTACGAGAATTTATATAATGATGCATTTTTTTCAGCTTCTTAATTTCTCTTTTCAATGCTGAGAGGATTGTCCAATCAAATTGACAATGTTTTTTCAGTGTTATAAAATATCACTTATTTGGGACAAGGGTTCAAACTATACATTTATTCTCAACATTATTTTACTTTCCATCTCGGTGCAATTTGGCGAATTAATTGTACATATATTGCATTATCAAATAAATATATGAAAAAATTAGGCTCTGACCATAAACCAATTATAATATGGAGAACTATGATATTGGCATGATACGAAATAACATTCCCTAAATGAAAAATGAGAAGTATTTTGTTCTCAATTAAATTAATTGAAGACATTTAACAAATAGTATTAAACTATTTATCGACATCTCAACTTAGACTTATTGAAAAGATGAGATTTAGAATCACTGGCATTAACAAAAAACTATCTTGATTGTATACTGTCAAAATTAAGCTCACAATTAAAAATTTAAACAATAATTTCGCAAATTTCACGTTGCGAATACCATGCAATCATCTAGTATATGTATCAAATGTATTAAATACAAGTAATATTTAGATGTTCAAAGTGGAGGATGATGTGATTCCATTTGTCACTCTGATTAATTTAAAAAAAATATGGGGAATTCGGTTCATATTTGAGCTAGTGATGATTAATGAAAAATCACATGAAATAAAACAGACACCATATACGATTTTATTGGATTGAAGAATCTTCTGGTTCTTCATTAAATATCCATTTAAATTTTTATTTCGCATCATTACTTATTCAATGATGGTCCAATCGATCATGCAAAACAACAAAATCAAATTGAACTTCTAGTTCAATATAAGATATAATTCAATTATTAAATTTCAAAAAATATGTTTAAACATTATATACTTGTATAATGTTCAATCAAGTAGATAAATTAATCAACGTCAATATGAAATAAGTTATATGTTTTCATTTAGGGATAAACATAAATTCAAAATGATATATTTTTCGAAACATGTGTCATTTCAAAAGTACATTGTCTTTTATTATTCATTCTTCAAGAATAATATGTCAATATTTTCTTGGAATATTGAAAATTATAATTCATACTATTCAAGAGCAGTAAATTAATATTATTTTTAAATATTAATTATATTGAAAAAAATTCGTTTAAGATTTAAAACCCAATATTGAGTTGTTTATTTTGTGTTTCTTTAGGAACACATTGAGATATATTTATTATTCGGAATGTGTGTTGCTTCAGGAGTAATAAAATACTTGTAATAGATGAATTTACGATTAATATTTTTCAAAAATATTAATTATAATATTGGACTACTTCAAAAGCAATAACATGATAAATTATCAATTTAAAATTTATAAATAACCTCTAAAAATATTTAATTAAATTAAAGACAAAGAAATATTGAATAATAATCTGTAAATCAATAAACATCATGGATGCGGTTAATTATGCCCTTGTTTGAGCCCCATTTTAGTGGGAAAAATGAATTTTTCAATAATGTATTGATGAAAAATGTGTGATTAAAAAATAATGAAAATTTTTGAATTTACGTGTAATATTATTTTATTGAAAAATGTGTAGTTGAAATGATATCAAAACACCGTAAAAGAATTCAATTTTTTTTTTCCAAAAAATGGGGATCAAGGGTAATATTTGACGTTATGAGGGTAGAATATTTAATTATTATATCATTCTTGTAAATCAAAGAAATATGCCTACAACGCATTAACCAAAGGTTGAACCCCAACCTTAAGGGCCCCCACCGATCCTGTCTTGGGGCTATCGTGGAAGAGGTAAATCGTAGGATGTGCCTCCCAGGAACCAGGGTGGAGAGCACATGGATAGGTCAAGGCTGTTAACCCATGTGATAACTCCCGCTTGCAACAAAGTCAATTCCACCTTGCGAGGAATCAAACTCTGCACATTGCCGTGCTGAGCCCTATTCGTCCTCCCCTTTGTCACTGAAAGATATGCCCTGAGGGCGCATTAACCAAATCTTATGCAAAGTGCACATAAGAGATAGACATGTGTACAGTGTGCTGTAACCATTCATTAAATAATTAAATAATGGAGCTCGTCGATGAAACCGATGAATCTACCTTCTCTTAAAAGAGGCGATCTCAGATCACTGTTCATTTGTGTAGTCCTCGTTTTTACACTGTAACCCTTTAATTACTGTTCACAAATATCTCTTGTTCAAAATTGGCTTTTGCTCTCTATCTTTTACACTGTAACCCTTTAATTAGTGTTTATTAACTGGTTCCACAAATATCTCTTGTTCAAAATTGGCTTTTGCTCTCTGTCTCCCCCCGCCCCCCTCGGCTTTTGGACGAGCTCCTCTTTAGACCAAACCCCAAGAGGGGGGCTTTTGCACAGATGCAATCCATTTTCTTCTTCTTCTTCTTTTTTATTTTATTTTTAGTGTTGAGCTTGCAAATGGGAATTTTACATTAGTTTAGTTAAAACAAGGGGATAAAGTTCTAGCAATTTTCGAACGAATTGGAAGGAAGTTCAATGGCCTTTAGTGAAGTATGAGGCTGCGGCATTCTTTATCCAGTCGATTTTCTTCTTCTTCTTCTTCTTCGTCTTCGTCTTTTTTCCTACCTTTACATTAAAAGAGAGGATGCCCAGATCACTATTCATCTTGAGGCAAAGGTTTCACATTTAATTGGTTCTTCTATTATTTATTTAAACTTAAGAAGAGTCTCAGTAAGGACCATTATTGTAGGTAGCTTTTGGTTCATGAACCGTAACTTCATTCGTCCATTTCCTTTATGGAGAAGATTTGGATTATGATGGTGTGATTGAGGGTGGAGAGTAAAGCATTGTTCCATGGTCGTTGGAGTTGGGTGGAGGCTCCGATAAAATCGAAAATCTGTCACAAAATATATATTCCCTTTTTTACCTTTTTATTTTTTCCTGAACAATTCGAATTTTCTGCATGCAAAAAAGTGGAATTATGTTCACTGCAGTTCTTTGTTTTAGAATTTCAAGAATTGGAGTTGGTTGATAGCTTCACGCTAAGATAAAGAAGTTTAATACTCGTTTTTTAGCCATAAGTTCTCTTGTACACTCACGTCGTCTCTATATGTATATGTAAGTATTAATTTTGTTTATGAACACTAATTGAGTCATTTGTTCTTCATACTAGGTAATCAGTTGAAAAACAATGAAACTGATTTTGATTTAGAAAAGTGGAATATATCAATATTGATTCTCTGGTAGGGCATTTATAACTTTTGAGAGATTGATCACTTTCATTTTTGAATATGATTTTATTTGTAGCATTGGAACTTAGTAATTGTTTCTTGGAAACATAAAATTAATGTTCGTTCCTCCTTGACTTCATATTCCCCTCCCAAAAAATTTAAAATAAAATAAAAATGAAACAAGAGTCTGAAATCAGAGATGGTGAACCGAAATCATCTCTTGGGAAGCTGCAAGGGCAGATTAAGTTGATATTAACACTTAATAATAATAATAATAATAATAAAAGATTAAGATGGTATTAACAATAATTGGAATTCATGTAAATAATTTTTGTTCTCCAGATTCATCCGCTGTGTTTACTTTATTTTTGGCGTTTTGGGGAATTTCCCTATTGCTCTTTTTAATTTCCAGAGAAAGCTCAGCTCGGAGGAGTCCTGCTTCAATACCTGTTGCTGTTCTTGATCTTCAAGACGGTTCCACTTCAAAACGAGAAAATTTTCATTTCTTTCTTTTGTTTCTTGTTTACTTTAGATAAATTATTAATGGGTTAGCATTTTTTTACTTATTCTAATTCATTTTTGTTCCTTTTGAAATGAATGATGATGGATCGAAAGTGAGAAAAAGAAGATTGAACTTTCTTGTGCAGTAAAAATTAAATCATCACAATTGCTTGCTGCCTCTAAAGAGTTACAAAATCATCGCAGGTCTTATGGGGGATGCTTTCGAAAAAGTATGGAAGGGTGTTATTACAACTCCGTGTAATAGTCGACAACATTGATGTGCTTGTTGTATACATGATTGTTATCGCTACATCTTCGATTGAATTGAGTTGTCTATTCATTTTTCTCCTATAATGTTGTTAATCCATATTGATCCATGAGGCTTTTATTGATTGTAAACTATGTCAACTGAAGGTGATGTGCCTTCTGAAATTACTTTTAAGTGGAATTCATGATGTTGGTGTTCTTGAAGCTTCGTTTCGACAACATTGGTTGAAAGAAAGAGTTTTTGTTTTTCTCTTCACTAGCCTGGATGTGTTTGCACCATTTCCCAGCTGAAAACAAATTGGCGAGTTCCTTTTAATTTGAAAAATATATGGAAGTTAATATTTGGATGTCTTGATTATTAAGTTTGGTACACTTAATGAATGTTAAATCTTGTTACCATTTAATAAGCAGAATCTATAATTTGATTGGTTGAAGTTGTTTGAGACGCTTACTAAACATGTAATAAGGAATTCGTTATCCAAGTTGGTGAAGTTGACAGGCCTAAAACTACTGAAGTTGGACCTCAAGGGGGAAACATAATAACCAACTTGATACTAGGTATGATTGACCTCAAAACTCCATAGGTTTTTTTAAAGTCGTTTAGTCTGTAATGTGTCATCGCTACTAAAATGTACTTAATTAATAATGCTTACTCAGTTTGAAGCACGAAGCTTTTATACTTCTAGCAAAATAGGATGCCAGTGGAAATCTTTTCAGTAAGCATACTCTTTGTGCTTTTCTTCATTAAGAGAACTAGATTAGGCATCCTAGCCTGTAAGTCACCATTTGTCTGTTTCTTGTCCTAGAATACTCTTAAGATGGAAATTAATACCCCTCAACATAAATTCAGACTCAGCTTCATCAATCCTTTCAGCACTCCATTCAGTTGATTGTTATGCGACTAAATTCTTAATAACTCCAAGAGACCACAAGTTTTGTTTTTGTCTTATAAATGAGGTCCTCTTTAGGTTTATGCAAGACATGCCCCAACGAAGCGGTCCTTTTCTTAATTTTTACTTTACCAGTTTGCTTGTAATCTCGCTTTTTATTTATTCGACCACATACTCATCTTGACATCCTCATTTTTCGTAACATTTTTCTTCTGGTCACTTACAACCCCACTCTCAATAAAATTTCCTTGTACTCTGTTTTTGATTCTATATATTTTCTTAAGAACACATGGTGAATACAGTTCTGTTTCTTGGATATTGTCAAAAACATGATGTGAATTTATTAAGAAATAGGAAAGAAGTGATAAATTAATTTTCTCCGCAATAAAGATTATGTCCAAATCCTCTATGATAGTTGAAAGGTTTAGTGATGTTTATAAATGCTAGAATTATCATTTTGCTGTTATTTTGAAAAACTTGTTTGAAACATATGTATCTACAATTTTTATGTAAGTACTAATAGTTTAGCCAAAAATGAGTACATCGATGGATATTTGACATGTGTGCACGTACATTTGAAACACTTCTCAGCAATTTGGGCCTTTGCAGTCATGTGTGATAACTCTGTAAACACTACATTTGTGAAGTTTGTATACTCACTACACTGTTCTCTGCATCAAACACTACTGTCATTACTTACGTTTTTGGAAAGGGTTATAGGAATCTGGACCAGGGCTTGTAGCAGCTTTGTTGATTGCCATTTCGCCTGGTTACATCTCAAGGTCAGTTGCAAGTTTATAATTGCATTGTTGCTCAATTTCTATTTATTTGTCAAGGCTGTGAACACTGGTTAACTTGCTTAGGCTGTGGCCTCAGCTTCTGGGTACTTCTATATGGTTTCAGCATGAGGTGGTTATGTTTTCATAATTAATTTGATCCCACCATATGTAATGGTTCTGTCGATTAACTGGGAGATACTTAATGAGATTGTATGTAGCTTATAATTGCACTTATATCTTTCAGGATGTGCAGTCTGGATAACATATGGCTACAATGGAAGTGTTTTTCTTAAGGCAGTTAACACTTTCTTGGTACCCCTGTCTCCTAAGAAAATCCTTTCCCCCTCTGTAGGCTAGACAGCACGCATGTTAAATTTGGTAAATCCTTCTTTTATTTTGTGCAGTAGAATCTGAGAAAAGTTTGCCTTTTAGTTTCTACGGCAGTTAAAGCTAAATTCTCTTCTGGAAAGCAAGCTACGGAAGTTTGATCACAATTTAGATTAAATTGCATGTCTATTGTGTTGTGGAAACGGAAATTTGAATTCTGTGTGCTGGGGCAACAATAATCCATTACATTCTTTTATCTAAAGAAGCATCACCCTTAAGACACAAGCGTTTGAAATCATATAAGGTTCATAACATAGAGGTTGATCTTATGATTTTTTCCTCATGTCATCTGACTCTCAAAGAAGTTTCTAAAATTGAAATTTTCGATTTTCTATTCACTCATGATTTGGCCTGGTTGACCCGATCATGATATTTTGCTAGATGTGACTTTGTTTGGCAGAACAAATTTTGCAGTAGAATGTTTTGGTTTTATGTTTGAATTGTGCTCAAGTTCTGTGTTTCGAATTCACATGTACAAGATGCTTGTAATAATTTCGCTGTTCAAAATGGAGCAGTCTACTAAACTCACAGCCTATAACTATTTTCTCTTTCTTTCTCAAACCTAGGTCCTCCAAATGTATTGCTCTATATATTTTATTTGTGGTCAGTGCTTATTGACACTGCAATTGTCCCAAATCTGTGGACAGTCCGGAGACAACTGTATTTTTCTTTCCAATTAAGCAATACTTAATTCAGAGGCCTCGGAAGTCAATTGCAAAGAAATCAGGTGATGTCTATGTTCCTCCTGGTTTTTTTATCCCAGCTTTTGACAGAGACATTCTCTGGGAATTTCAGCTTAAGAACACCTTCACTAATTTAATAATGTATTCCTGTGCGGGATACGGAGATCTCTTCACAATACTTAACTCAGAATGCTAAATTTGAAAATTCTTTCTATGAAATCTTACTTCACCTCTTATTGGCACTTCAAATTATTTTATCTATGTTTCATTCCATGTTAACTTCCCTATACGGAATGTTTTCAAAGACAGTTTAATGCAACACCATGTAGCACTTCCTCCTAATGCTATGGGAAATATTAGCTACATTAGCCCACCTGGCCAATACTCTTTGAAGATTTGTCTTCTGAACTCCATTTTTATGGTAATCTGGAACTTTCATAATTTAGTTAATGGGATGTATCCCATCATATAATGAAATAACTACTAATAGGATGATGGGATGTATCCCATCATAGCTGCTGATCTTACTTGGTTATCATATATCATTGGTAAGTTAGTAGTTGCCTAGGTGGATAGAGATTAGTTTTGACAAGAGCTTGAATGTGAAAAAATTGTGAGAATTTGAAAGCTTTGTTGCCCACGATGATTTAGACATTATATTAACACCCTGTTTGGCCCCCATTACGGGGAAAATTTAATGTATAGAATAGTGTTTTTTGAAAAATGAGTGGTTGAAAAAGAAAGAAAAATTTTCGATTTACGTGTAATATTATTTTATAGAAGATTGTGTGGTTGAAAATAGGAGAGAGAAAAATAGAATGTAATGTAATGTAATTTAATGAAAATCAAACAAGGGCTAAGAATATATCTCTTAAAAACTTATGAAAACTTATTTGCCTATCATGTCTTGTGAGCAGGGGCGGAGTCGGGATTTTAGTTCAGTGCGGACAAATTTTTTTCGACATCGAATGTCGAGGTTTTGGTCATCGATGTAATGATGCTAAAAAAATAAAATAATAGTACGATAATACTAAAAACGACATAATTTAAATATTTCACTTGTTCCTTGCGAGTTTTAATACTCTGTGCGAACCGGAACTGCGACGCTGCAATAGGGACGAATTCTCTCACTCACAGACAAAGGATTGGATTGATTCAAATGAATGAATGGGTTTGGGTCAATTTAATTTTGAGGGAATGGGTTTAATAGGGTTTCTCTCTCTGAGCTGGATATTGAATATTGGAAAAAGACTATGGATATTCACTACTATTGATATCTGAAACTTTAGAAGTGGGTTTAAAAAAAAAAATAAAAAATTAGAAGTGGGTTTTAAAACAAAACCTCAAAAAAAAATAAAAATAAGTAAATAAAATAAAATAAAATAAAAATTAATTAATTAATTAATTCTGCCCAAAAGTCCAGTGCGGACATGCATTGGCTCCGCCCATGCTTGTGAGGAAGAAACTGTGGGCAACCAGGAGAAGAAACAACGAAAAGGGAGTAAGCAAAAGAAGCTGCAGTTGCTTACAATGGCAAGCCTCGAACACTTCAAGTCGTAATTATGTAGATATGAAATTGTGCTCATATCCAACTAACCATGTTGTATATATCTGCTTTTGTCTCATAGAACATACTTAGAAATTCTTAAATATCTCCTGATTCATTTGCTTTTGTATTAAAAATTCTCTTACAATAGTGTGTTTGTGCTAAGCTGGGCCAGATAAATTACAGGTGCACAATGCTGCTGCTATGGCTAGATTACTTAATGCAACAGTTGTTCTTCCGAAATTCGTCTACAGCACTATTTGGATAAATAGTAAGTGAAATACTTCATTTTTCACAAAATGGGGGCTTTAGATTTATATATAACATTTTTTTTTTTTCATTTGTTGTGTACTCTTAATTCTTCACATGAAATTCAAATACATTTCTTTTACATTTCTAAAGTAACCGTCTATATGTTATTGAAGTTATACAAGTGCATACACTGTCAAGATTGCTTATGGTCAATATGATGTCAATAGATTACTTAATCTCATCCTCTATTCTAATTAATTTAGATGTAATTACACTAAATTTTATTTGAGTTTTCCTTTTAGGTTTCAATTAGTATTTCCAAACGACCTGACTCTTCTAATCATTTTTTCCGCAGTGTATCTATTATTGTACTTTGAAAGATAAAAAGTAAAGATAAGACGAGTGGTACTTTTCTTCTTTCTTCATACTCTTCTCATGCTTCATTATTTACTTTATGGAAAAATCGTGTGAAAATTAAACTCATCATTTAACTTGCTGCCCTCATTCCACACACACATCTTCCATATAATAATATAATGTTGGGTTTCAAACTTGCTTCTAAATGCAGCCTTTATTTTTCTTTTGTTTTCCTTGCAAGACTTTAATAAGTATTCTAGATGATTATTTTGATAGCTATTATTAAAAATAAATGACAGACTCAAGTTAAAACTATCACAATTTAAGCCGCGAAGATACATACTTGGCAGTGTTAATTTTGGTTCAACACTTATCACATAAGTCATACCTACAAATTACGATGGTTGAATTCAATGCATCATGGAAAGAATTACTTGTATTGTTCATAATGATCTTTGACCATAAAGCCATTTGTTGACCTTGCTCTTTGAACTCATTAGTCACACCCTTGTTAGAAATGGACCTGCAAGCTCAATTGCTAAACCAATTGTAAAGGGAAGAATGCTGCTACTAATTTAGTATTATTTGTCAAATTCATCAAGAAAGAAATAGAAGAGTCCAGTATATGGTTTTGTTGTATTTCGTTCATCAACTTATTACTCAATCGAAACTGCATTTTGCTTTGTAATTTCTCTTTATTTAGTCAAAGTTGTTTTCTCATTAAAGTATTCATATGGAGGGAGAGAGAATAGCTAGATTTATCTGATATATTTTTCATGTTAGCATTCTACGATCACCTAGAAAATTGAATGTCTGAAATGAACATTACTCTGAAATGAACATTACTAAAATCATCATTATATTCTAAAAAAAGGGATGTAACACTATGGAGGAATAACTTATTGGTTTTCCAAGCCGTCGACCACATTATTAAGTCAGCTGCAAAATTAAATTATATGTCGACAGGTCAGATATCATTGCCTATTGTTTTCTAAGGTCCAAATGGTGCTACTATTGGTGTTGGGGCTCAACATTCCCAGGTCTGAGTTTCATTTCGTTCGGCATTATTTTCATAACAATATAGAACATGTCAATCTTTAATTTCAGCTTCGTCTATCTGTCTATGGTTTTATATATGGTTTTATATCTTGCTATTTTGAACCAGTTGAACTTTTATACATCCGTTTACTTATTGCAAATTCATTAATTCGGAGATGGGTGGTTGAAAATCAACTCAAACAAACATTTGTTCAAAATGTAATTCATGAGAATTCAACACAATTAATACACTAACATTACCTTCAAAATAATCCAACACGTGGATGGCACGGGCAAATAACTAGTCTTAAAAAGAAGGTTGAATCTCAACATTAAGGGTCCCTACTGTCCGGTCTTTAGAGTTTTGTGAGGGAGGTAAATCGCAGGATGTATCCCAACAGGTTAGAGAACAAGAGCTGCCCGTACACTATGCTTACAAGGAGTTCAATTTTATGTCTTAGAAATCGAACCTTCACACTGCGACTGTCAACAAGGTGTTAGATAACCTCATTTCTGTTCTTTGCACCATTGGATTATGCTTCGGGGGTGAAATCAATGAATCTTATCATGATGGAGTGCTAACCAATGAGCACAAAAGTCAGAAACCATTCGCCCAATAATGGGACTTCAGACATTTACAACAGCTCCACGTTCCCAGCAAACATAGAATTGAATCAGATTTTCTATACAAATGTCAATTTCCACAAAGTAGTCATCCGTTCGGAAGTGGAGAACTGGAGACGGCCAGTAGGTTTCCTCTTCCCATTTCCGTAACCTCAAAACTTAATTTCAAACGAAAACCATGGAAGAAGAAGAGGCGGTAACTCCATTGTCACCAAATTAATCTTGATGTAGGTGACAGAAGATGATGCTTATAAAAATTGTTACATTCTAATTAATTCATTTTAATTTTAAGATAATTGTACTGAGAACGTGTTATAAATGAGAGAGAAAAAAGAGAATAAAAGAGAGAAGCTAATAAACTTGTGTGTGTATTATTAAGAATTAATGTGTCCAAAATAAGAGTTACAATTGAAATGAAATAGATTTTCTAAATTAGATAAAATTTATCTATGTATCGTAATAATACTAAATGATTATCAATAATTATTTCATTATTTTCCAACAACTTAAAATTTGTTACCAATTTTAAAATATTATTTGACCCTGCTTAGCATTATAAATTTTGCCTAAAATTTGTTTTTAACTACCACCCCTATCATCTCAACTAGCAATGCACCCTTATTCAACCTCTACAGCCAACATCGAAGGTACTTACTATACTTTCGAATAGGACAATAAATGCAATAAAGAGCTCAACTGAATATTGGATCTTAAAAAATAAGATAAATAAATAAACCATACATATTTGATAAATAAAGAAACTCTTAAGAGTTTATAATTAAATATGACCAAGTTTAAAAAACAAAAAATGTAAATAAACTTCAAGACTTTTGATTCTTTGTATTTTTACTTCACTTAACTAACTTTTGTTATTTCACTCAATTGTTGCCCAGATTCTTTAGCTTCTTCACATTTACATCACGCGTAAATTGTATGAATGATCACTGAAGTTTTTACGAAACTTTAAGTTGGTCTTTACTCATTTAGCCAAGGTTTTTTTTTTTTTTTGGTAAAAAATTAAATTTTTATGTGTAAATTTTTTTTTCCACGTGGCAGCCCGATTTGAAATTTCATAACCCGATATTGGATCCAATCCTGGATCCGTCCCTGCATTTAGCCACCTAAGTGATTTAACATTTTATCATTAGTCATCAAATTTCATCATTAAAATTAATTAGCGTTACACAAAGGTCACTTTATTGGTGGAAATAATGTCCAATGAAACATGGAACTAATTAAATGTTGACGTGTACCAACAAAATTCACTAAGGAAGACTTGTGAATTATATTAAATTTTAGTGCATTCCATTGCAAGGTGAAGTAATTTAAGAATAAGCTTTCGCATGCATTTCAACGACCTATGTAGTTAAGAATCACTTTAAAAGTTATAGGGTCAAATTGGGACCAAAATATTATAGATACAGTTTAGAACATGGCATAATGATGTCAACCCGAAAAAACCCCAAGCTAGTTCGGCTCGATAGAACCGAGCCCTATTTCGGGGCATCGGTTCAAACCCTTGCTAGCCCGTGTGGCTCTTGGCTTGTAACTAGTCGAGCCTGAAAAATAAATAAGAAGAACGAAATTGTTGATTTTACAGCATTTCCCTCATAGCTTTTTTTCACAACTTCCTCACAAATGTGGGGGCTATGATTATTTTAAACGTGGACTCCACCCCTCGCATGTGTGTGTGCTTGAACCTTGTTGTGAAAAATGTTGTATACATAGCATGATTCTAAGAAAAAATTATAAAAACTCAAAAAAATAAAAAATTGGCTGCTAGCTACACAAGGCAATAGCTTTTATGACTGCCTTTTAAGGTGGCACAAAAAGACAGCTATAAAAGTCGTGATGCCTTAAAATATAAAAGGTTGAACCCCAATTTTAAGGGTCCCCCACCGTCCTTGTCCTGGAGCATCGTGAGGGAGGTAAATCGCAGATTATGCGTACGATAGCTAGTTAAGGCAGATTAACTAGATAGTACACGTTGCCTTAAAAGGCTGTTATAAAAGCTGCCTTAACAAACAAGCTATTTAAGGCAGCTTAACAAGATAGTACATACTACCAAGACAATACACATTGCCTTGAAAGACTGTTATAAAAGCTGTCTTAACAAGAAAGCTATTTAAGGCAACTTAACAAAATAGTACATACTACCATAAAAAAGCTGCCTTAACAAGACAGCTAGTCACGACAACTTAACAAGAAAATACATGTTGGCATGTTGCCTAGAAAAATTGTTATAAAAGTTACCTAAATAAGGAAGATACTCTTAGATAGCTAAAAGCTACCTTAACAAGGCAGCTACTTAAGACAGCTTTACAAGATAGTACAGACTGCCATAATAAAGTTGGCCTAACAAGATAGCTAGTTAAGGCAACTTAACAAGACAATACATGTCGCCTTAAAAAATTGTTATAAAAGTTACCTTGATAAGGCTGCTTTTAGTTATCTAAGAGTATTTTTAAAAAACTCTCTATTTTTAAAGAACATATTCTACCACTTGGAGAACAATTGGAGAACAACTATAAATTTAGAGTGTTAAAATTTCGAAATTCTCCAACGAACTCTTTATATTTAATACTTAATTTTATTACTCCTAAAAAATATTTATTATTTTTCTCCATCTTTTATTTTTAACTACTTTTCTCTAAATTATTTTATCATTTTTTTATATTAAAAATTAAAACACTTTGAATGCATTTAATTATAAAGAATGGGGATGACTCTCCAGATTTGGAGAGCCAAACCCATTCTCTAAATTAAAATATTAATATAAATAGTTTTGTGAAACATAATTTTAAGAATTGACTCTTTAAAATAGAGAGTATTTATCTTTAAAGAGTCTTTTAGAAATATTCTAAAAGGTAGCTATATAATTTTAAAAAAAAGGAAAAAATAAAGAGTGACTCGAGTTCTAGGGCTTGAGCTGAATCTTGGATTTAGCCTAGAATTTTTGGCCGAGCAGAAGTTAGGCTTAGCTCGGACCAAAAAAAGCCCAAACCATGAGTCAAGCTCAAGTTTCGAATTTCGGCTCATGAGCCCGCTCGACTTAGCTAGTTAACATCCCTAGGACGTGATGACAATTATTTTTGGTGATTCTAGTAAATCAGCAAAAAGATGGCTTGGGTACAAAGTTATAGATAAAATTCCAAGTGATATGGTCTATATTGGATCTCGAGGACTGCACGAGAAGCAGATCTTTGGGTAGGTCCAGCACATGGATAGCACGAGCACAGTTCATCCTTAATGTTCAACCTTTTTATCACATTGAATTCTATAAAATCCTTTATCGCTCAGTATCAACTAAAAAATGTGCCTTGATCATTATTCATTTGAGACCCTGCTGTTAATGATAAATTCCACATTGAACAAGGATAAAAGTATTAACCAACCTATTAGAGTTTTTAGATTATTCTCTCAATAAATTTGACTTTTAAGATGGAGTTTTAAGTTCGAATATGATATTAGATTTTATTAACTTCAATGAGCAATACGTTGTGACTAAAACTTCAAAAAGGTACATGAATTTTAAGATTAACGTTTTCAAACGAATTACCATCTTGTATAGACATAATAACCGATGAATTTCATATCGAATGGGAATATCAGCATATGATAATATGTATTACTCTTTTTAATAAGATTGATCTATTAAAGTGAGAATCCAAAATCTTAATACATACAAAACAGGGACACCCCATCTTCAGTTGAGGCTCCACATCTAGATCAAATACGACAAGAATCTCAAGTGGATCACGTTCTAGATCGGCACAATTGCATTGCTTTTCAATTATGAAGATAATTATGAGCATCGGTTTCCTGTTGAACCGTTCGCGGCCAAACCCACCATAGGGCCGCGGGGGTGGGGGGTGGGCGTGAGGGCATTAGAACGGGTATATATAGCAAGCCAATGCCCAAGTACTTCTACGAAATTCAAGCAAAATGGAGAACAATCTACAGAGCTTCTGCATGCTCAAGCTCACATTTGGAACCAAATTTTCAACTTCATAAACTCCATGTCTCTCAAGTGTGCGATTCAACTAGGCATACCAGATATTATCCATAAACATGGCAAACCAATGACACTGCCCGAACTAGTCGATGCCCTCCCCATCGACAAAGCAAAATCTCAATGTGTCTCCCGCCTAATGCGAATTTTAACCCATTCAAGGTTCTTCATTGATGCCAAAATCTTCGAGAACGAAGAAAATATGGGATATTGGCTTACATCAGCTTCTCGTCTCCTCTTAAAAGACGAGCCACTGAGCGTGACACCATTTTTACTGGCCATGCTTGATCCGATTTTGACAGAGCCATGGCATCATCTGAGTGAGTGGTTTGAAAGTGATCAGAATCCTACGGCATTTGATACTAAACATGGGAGGATGTTCTGGGAGTATGCTGGGCGTGAGCCAAGGTTGAATAGCTTCTTCAACGAAGCCATGGCTAGTGATGCCCGGTTGGTGACGAGTGTGCTCATTAGAGATTGTAAACATGTATTTGAAGGTTTGAATTCAATTGTAGATGTGGGAGGCGGAACAGGAACTTTGTCCAAGAATATTGCTGATGCATTTCCAAACTTGAAATGCACTGTGCTTGATCTCCCACATGTTGTTGCCGGCTTGGAAGGGACTAAGAACCTGAGCTATCTTGGGGGTGACATGTTTGAGTCAATTCCTTCTGCAGATGCAATCTTACTCAAGGTATTACAATGTCTTCCTCTTTTCCTTGCCCTTTTCATGTGATATTGATTTTGAAATTCATATTACAAAACCTTCTTTTATCAAACGAGTCACTAGATCGCTCTATCATTTTCATTATTCATAATAACAGAAGTATTCAGGGTCACCCTTAACATTTTTAATTGAACTCGAGGTTCAATTTAGATTTTCACTTCAGTTTGATGGTTAACTAGAATGAATGAAGTGACCAATTTTAGCATGGATGCCTTTGAACTTGTAATCCTAAACCGTACTAACACTATGCATGTGTTGCATTAATTGTTCATCATTGTTGAAATTTGAAGCATCTCAATAATGTTCTACCTACCATCTCAATAATTAATTCAATGAGATGTTGATTAGATAAGGAAAAATGTGAAGGCATGACACACATGCACAAGTACATCAATAAGTTGCTGTCATATATAAAAGTTTTACTATAAGCAATGACCTAAAACAGGGTCATCAAAAGTGATTTGAATGTAAAAAATAATAAAATAATTTTTACAAGAAAATTAAACTACTGCTCTTTTGATTTTGTTAAAAATAAGAATTAGTATCAAATAATTACATAAGGATAACGATGAAGTAAGGTATGACACTCACAATCACATTAAAAATTGGGTTGTCAGAAGTATTACTATAAACAATGACCTAAAATGTGGTCATCGAAAGTAACTTTTACAAGTAAATTAAACTATTCTTCTGCTTGATTTTGTTAAACATATATTTTAGTGTAGCTTGATAGAAGATGATAAATGTATAATTGATAAATTGACAAAAAAATTATGGATCTTATAAAATGTAAAATAGAAATAAACTTATAGAGAAAAATAAATTTTAAAAATGAGGATCAAATATTATTTAATCAAGAAATAGAAGTAAATGATTCGAGAAAGATTCCACAACCATGTTACTATTCTATTGCTTGATTCTAATTTTGCACATTGACTCATAACATTTCATTTCTTTTTCACCATACATCTCCCAAAAAAAAAAAAAAAAAAAATGAAAATTCACTTTTCGCAAAACACATTCTCAAAAAATCTCCACCTATTATAGCTAATCTTGGGGTGCCATATTTCATATCCAGTCCCTATTTTATTTAGTTAAATAAGATGATTAAATCTAAATTAAAGTCAACAATTAATTTTAACAACATATTTTATAGAATTTACAACTTTTCAACCGTTATATATTTCATTAACTTTTATTAAAATCTACTAAATATATGATTTTTATCTAATTCAAATAGGGGCTCAATTTCTTAGAAAACAATGTACTAGTCTTGTTCAATCTTTGGAGTCGTTTTGTCTATTATTTATTACATGAACTCAGATTCTAATGCTTATAGTACTGGTACATTTGAATAGTGGATATTGCATGATTGGAGCGATGAAGAGTGTGTAAAAATATTGAAAACATGCAAAGAAGCTATTCAAAGCACGGATAAAGAAGGAAAAATCATCATTATTGACATGATCATAGACAACCAGAAAGAAGACAACAAGGCAATCGAAACACAACTCCACTTCGATATGTTGATGATGGCCCTTCTTACTGGGAGAGAACGAAATGAGAAAGAATTCGCAACAATCTTCTATGATGCTGGCTTTACTCGCTACAAAATAATCCCTATATTGGGATTGAGGTCTGTTATTGAGGTTTATCCTTAATTAGCTCATTATGTCGAATAAAAGCTGCTTCTGAGCAAAATTTCGTCTTCAATTTGTGCTATTTCTGTATTCATCCACAACGATATTTTGTATCTGTGCTATCATTCTATTTTTGTAATAAATTACACAAAATGTTTCGTCTTTGGTAATATAGAGAATAAAGATTCTTTCTTATTCATTAGGTCCGATCTTATTTATTTTGTAAACTCTGGTACAACCACTAGCAATATAAGTATTAAATGAACATCACAAGAAGCATTACTCTTGTCTATGTTAAAGGATAAAATTTCATATCGAATAAAGATGAAAATATAAAAAAATTTATAAAGAATTGAGTTGCTCATCTTAACAAGGTCGACCTTTAAAGATGGAACCCGAAATCTTAATATGGTATCAGAGCCTATTAATCTCCAACGAGCGATTTGATCCGATTAAGACTTAATAAATGAGCATACAGATTCCGAGATTGGTCTGTTCAAAGGAGCTACCATCTTGCGGGAGCATGTTAAGGGATAAAATCTCACATCGAATAAAGATGAAAACATAGACCAATTTATAAAGATGTTAAGGGATAAAATCTCACATCGAATAAAGATGAAAATATAGACCAATTTATAAAGAATTTGATTACTTCTCTTAATGAGATCGGTCTTTTAAGATGGAACTTTAAGTTTTAACAGTATATAGATCAATATGTCATACTTACACATAGCCAGATTCCACATGCATGTAGCAAATTAATTTTAACGTATAATATTGAAACTCGTGATAACTTTGTATATGATCGCTCTTTGCGTAGGTGGTGTGCTAATTTTTAATATGGTGAATCAAATGAATAACACGTATACTCATTTGACAAAAGAATTCAAACTATCGTTCATTTTAAGACCAAATAATGAAATATATAAGAAATAATCTAGTAAACACTGGCTAACATCAGAATATTAATTTATATGTGAATAAGATTATGATGAGTCATATTATTTGAATTAAATTTTTTATTTATCAAGGATTGATGTATCATGTCATAACTCATACATACTCTAATAGTTAATTGTTGAAAAAATAGGATTTAATTCTTTGTGTATTTACAAGAATAACATAATTTTGTTGGAATAATAAACATATAGATGTTTTCAGAATTATCCTTGAAAGATGCTTTGCAAAAGATTATTTTACATTTTCTTCTTGATTCCACCTTTAAGATTCGGTGTTCTTAGAGAACCAATAACTATTCTGGTTCACGTGCATGTGTGGGCACAAACAAAATTAAAATTGAACCTCAATATATGTGTCAATTTATAATATGGATATAAAAGGACTCTTGCTTCTAGTTCTAATCCAAGTCAACTTCTTTTCACGTGTGATTGATCCATGTGCTACACGTAACACGTCTCCGTCCAAATAATTAATTTCACTGCAATGAATAATAAATTAAAACGTTTATAGTTTATTTTTATTCCTTTTTGAAGCCATCGAAGGGATTTGGACCCTATAAACTAAGTTTCAATAAAATAATCTTGATTCAATTAACTATTGATCAATGATTAATCGAGATAAATTCTACATACTTTTGCCCTATAGGCTGTTTTGCACTCCACGGATCTTCTGAAAGTTATTTGGGTCAAACTAATAATGGCTTTTGGGCTTGGTACCCAATCTTTTGCTTTCTTATGAAATTCCTTGAGCTATTGGATGTCACGGCTAGTTTGCTTTAAATTCAAGAAATGTTGGTATGCCATATCATTTTATATGTATATCATGTTAATAAGAATATGCACGTTTTTCTTATTGGGTGTTTTTCGAAAAATACTTAGTCTTACTAAATTTTCATATTAGAACGGATTGTGTGAACGTGTGGGAGATTGACCGAGTGATACTTATGGGGTCGCCAACTAAAAGTTTTAGAAATGATTACTGTCAATTTCTATTTCAGGAATAATTTTATTTTATGTTCAATTCCGTGCATGTTATTTTAGTAGTTTTGATATTTAAGTTAATTAACATGTTAAATTGGTAATTTAATTCGTAATATCTTAAGCTAGATAAAATTCAAATTTTTATTTTGAATTGTTGAATTCACATTATTGATTTATCGATCAAATACCAAAATTTATACATTAGTGTTAAATTTTGCTTTAACTATAAAAGAAAGATTTTGAAAACACTTCAAATCCTAAAAAAATCGACGAATTTATTTTGATTCATCGCTATTCATATATGATGCAATATATCATGTGCAAGTGTTGTGAACACCTTTTTATGTTCTTTTTTTAATTCTGTCTTTTTCTTCATAATGACATAATTCTTTGAGTATCTCATTTTTCAACATATCAGTTACCTGAACCTCTTTTAGGATTTTATAATTTGTTAAATATATATATTTTCTAAAAGTATATGCTTCATAAATGAACCATCTTTACTAATTACTTCATTTTCGCTTGGAGATTTTTGTATTAGAATCATATATCATCACCCTTCAAGTGTGCTATAAACATATCAAATATAATATTTATTAATTGTCTCCCAGGACGTTAATTCAATTTGAAGCAATTAAAATTGGTGTGTGAGATATTATAGATCTCTCAGGTCATTAAATGTATCTAAATAAATTATCTTTCGAATTTCTAGTTCGAATTATCTTTTACGAGAATTTATATAATGATGTATTTGTGCATTTTTTTCAGCTTCTTAATTTCTTTTTTCGATGCTGAGAGGAATGTTCAATCAAATTTCTCTTTTTAATAAGATTGATCTATTAAAGTGAAAATCCAAAATCTTAATACATACAAAACAGGGACACCCCATGTTCAGTTGAGGCTCCACATTAAGATCAAACACGACAAGAATCTCAAGTGGATCACGTTCTAGATCGGCACAATTGCATTGCTTTTCAATTATGAAGATAATTATGAGCATCGGTTTCCTGTTGAACCGTTCGCGGCCAAACCCACCATAGGGCCGCGGGGGTGGGGGGTGGGCGTGAGGGCATTAGAACGGGTATATATAGCAAGCCAATGCCCAAGTACTTCTACGAAATTCAAGCAAAATGGAGAACAATCTACAGAGCTTCTGCATGCTCAAGCTCACATTTGGAACCAAATTTTCAACTTCATAAACTCCATGTCTCTCAAGTGTGCGATTCAACTAGGCATACCAGATATTATCCATAAACATGGCAAACCAATGACACTGCCCGAACTAGTCGATGCCCTCCCCATCGACAAAGCAAAATCTCAATGTGTCTCCTGCCTAATGCGAATTTTAACCCATTCAAGGTTCTTCATTGATGCCAAAATCTCCGAGAACGAAGAAAATATGGGATATTGGCTTACATCAGCTTCTCGTCTCCTCTTAAAAGACGAGCCACTGAGCGTGACACCATTTTTACTGGCCATGCTTGATCCGATTTTGACAGAGCCATGGCATCATCTGAGTGAGTGGTTTGAAAGTGATCAGAATCCTACGGCATTTGATACTAAACATGGGAGGATGTTCTGGGAGTATGCTGGGCATGAGCCAAGGTTGAACAGCTTCTTCAACGAAGCCATGGCTAGTGATGCCCGGTTGGTGACTAGCGTGCTCATTAGAGATTGTAAACATGTATTTGAAGGTTTGAATTCAATTGTAGATGTGGGAGGTGGAACAGGAACTTTGTCCAAGAATATTGCTGATGCATTTCCAAACTTGAAATGCACTGTGCTTGATCTCCCACATGTTGTTGCCGGCTTGGAAGGGACTAAGAACCTGAGCTATCTTGGGGGTGACATGTTTGAGTCGATTCCTTCTGCAGATGCAATCTTACTCAAGGTATTACTACGTCTTCCTCTTTTCCTTGCCCTTTTCATGTGATATTGATTTTGAAATTCATATTACAAAACCTTCTTTTATCAAACGAGTCACCAGATCGCTCTATCCTTTTCATTATTCATAATAACAGAAGTATTCAGTGTCACCCTTAATATTTTTAATTGAACTCGAGGTTCAAGTTAGATTTCCACTTCAGTTTGATGGTTAACTAGAATGAAGTGACCAATTTTAGCGTGGATGCCTTTGAACTTGTATTCCTAAACTGTACTAACCCTACGCATGTGTTGCATTAATTTTTCCTCATTGTTGAAATTTGAAGTATCTCAATAATGTTCTACCTACCATCACAATAATTGATTCAATGAGATGTTTGATTAGATAAGGAAAAATGTGAAGGCATGACACACATGCACAAGTACATCAATAAGTTGCTGTCATACATAAAAGTATTACTATAAACAATGAGGGTCACCAAAAGTGATTTGAATGTAAAAAATAATATAATAACTTTTACAAGAAAATTAAACTACTGCTCTTTTGATTTTGTTAAAAATAAGAATTTAGTATCAAATAATTAGATAAGGATAACGATGAAGTAAGGTATGACACACTCAATCACATTAAAAATTGGGTTGTCAAAAGTATTACTATAAACAATGATCTAAAATGTTGTCATCGAAAGTAACTTTTACAAGTAAATTAAACTATCCTTTTGCTTGATTTTGTTAAACATATATTTTAGTGTAGCTTGATAGATGATAAATGTATAATTGAAAAATTGATTAAAAAATTATGCTTCTTATAAAATGTAAAATAGAAATAAACTTATGGAGAAAAATAAATTTGAAAAATGAGGATCAAATATTATTTAATCAAGAAATAGAAGTAATAATTCTCGAACTCAAAGCGAGAAAGATTCCACAATCACGTTACTATTCTATTGCTTGATTATAATTTTGCACGTTGACTCATAACGTTTCATTTCTTTTCCACCATACATCTCCAAAAAAATAAAAAATAAAAAATCACTTTTCACAAAACACATTCTCAAAAAATCTCCACCTATTATAGCTAATCTTGGGGTGCCATATTTCATATCCGTGCCTATTTAATTTAGTTAAATAAGATGATTAAATCTAAATTAAAGTTAACAATTAATTTTAACAACATATTTTATAGAATTTAGAACTTTTCAACCGTTATATATTTCATTAACTTTTATTAAAATCTACTAAAGATATGATTTTCATCTAATTCAAATAGGGGCTCAATTTCTTAGAAAACAATGTACTAGTCTTGTTCAATCTTTGGAGTAGTTTAGTCTATTATTTATTACAAGAACTCAGATTCTAATGCTTGTAGTACTGGTACATTTGAATAGTGGATATTGCATGATTGGAGCGATGAAGAGTGTGTAAAAATACTGAAAACATGCAAAGAAGCAATTCAAAGCACTCATAAAGAAGGAAAAATCATAATTATTGACATGATCATAGACAACCAGAAAGAAGACAACGAGGCAATTGAAACACAACTCCAATTCGATATGTTGATGATGGCTATTGTTACTGGGAGAGAACGAAATGAGAAAGAATGGGCAACAATCTTCTATGATGCTGGCTTTACTAACTACAAAATAATCCCTATACTCGGATTGAGGTCTGTTATTGAGGTTTATCCTTAATTAGTTCATTATGTCGAATAAAAGCTGCTTCTAAACAGAATTTTGTCTTCAATTTGTGCTATTTCTGTATTCATCTACAACTATATTTTATATCTATGCCATCATTCTATTTTTCTAATAAATTACACAAAATGTTTCGTCTTTGGTATTAGAGAGAATAAAGATTCTTATTCATTAGGTCCGATCTTATTTATTTTGTAAACTCTGGTACAACCACTAGCAACATAAGTATATTAAATATTGAACATCACAAGAATCATTACTCTTGTATATAGATCAATATGTCGTGCTTATACATAGCCAGATTCGAACATGCATGTAGCAAATTAACTTTAGTGTATAATATTGAATCGAAACTCATGATAACTTTGTTTATGATCGCTCTTTGCATAGGTGGTGTGCTAATTTTTAATATGATGAATCAAATGAATACCACGTATACTCATTTTACAAAAGAATTCAATATATCATTCATTTTAAGACCAAATAATTAAATAAATAAGAAATGATCAAGTAAATACTGGCTAAGCATCAGAATATTAATTTATAGGTGATTAAGATTATGATGAGTCATATTATTTGAATTAAATTTTTTATTTATCAAGAATTGATGTGTCATGTCATACATACTCTAATAGTTAATTGTTGAAAAATATAGGATTTAATTCTTTGTGTATTTACAAGAATATCATAATTTTGTTAGAATAATACACATATAGATGTTTTCGGAATTATCCTTGTAACATGCTTTACAAAAGATTATTTTACATTGTTCTTCTTGATTCCACCTTTAACATTCGGTGTTCTTAGAGAACCAAAAACTATTGTGGTTCACGTGTGTGGGCACAAACAAAATTAAATTAATTGAACCTCAATATATGTGGCAATTTATAACATGGATATAAAAGGCCTCTTGCTTCTAGTTCTAATCCAAGTCAATTCCTTTTCATATATGATTGATACATGTGCTACACATGGCACATCTCCGTCCAAATAATTAATTTCACTACAATGAATAATAAATTAAAACGTTTGTAATTTATTTTTATTCCTTTTTTGAAGCCATTGAAGGGATTTGGACCCTATAAACTAAGTTTCAATAAAATAATCTTGATTCAATTAACTATTGATCAATGATCAATCGAGATAAATTCTACATGCTTTTGCCCTATAGGCTCTTCTGCGTTCCACAGATCTTCTGAAAGTTATTTGGGTCAAACTAATAATGACTTTTGGACTTGGTATCCAATCTTTTGCTTTCTTAGGTTAGACCAAATGACGTCTGAATTATAATACTAATTACATTTATATGAGCTGACATAGGCAGGAACGTGCAGAATAATGAATTAATATGAGATCGAAGTCTTGTTGATTTTACACGAATATTACTACACAATGATCTTTTAATTTCTATTGATTCTTAAGATTACAAAAAATAATCTGCAACAAAGCTCATTGATCACAATTAGATCAAAATTTTATTACATTTCTTGGGATAGATCAAATGACGTCTGAATTATAATACTAATTACATTTATATGAGCTGACATAGGCAAAAACCTACAGAATAATGAATTAATATGAGATCGAAGTCTTGTTGATTTTAAATGAATATTACTACACAATAATCTTTTAATTTCTATTGATTCTTAAGAATACAAAAAATAATCTGCAACAAAGCTCATTGATCGCAATTAGATCAAAATTTTATTACATTTCAATAAAAAAATATTCCAACAATCAAGGTTGGCTAGTGTCACCTACTTTTAACGAGATAAACCTAAGTTTGTTATATTGCCATCATAATTTTTATTTGATACACAATCTTTTAATTACAGTTAAATTTTTCAATCTTTGCTCACTATATCAATTATTTTCTTAACTTATTTTCGTCGAATTCTTATATTCAATCTTCCATTAATTACTACGTCTTGCCCTTGATGATAGTTTATAGCAAAATATTTTATTTTCATACTATGAATTGAGGAAATAATTTTTTTTCATATTATTTATTTATTTATTTATTTTTAAAAATATGATGAAAAGTAAGTTGTTTTACACTATTTCAACAATATTTTGAATATAAAACTGTTATCAAATACAAAGTGAAATTGAAATATAATTACCCTAAACCCAATTCCTAATTAATTGAAATTGCAACTAAAGTCCTTAAACAACTATAACATTAAAAACCACATATGTTAAACAACAGTAAAAAGGAAAATTAGACAAAGAAATAACATAAATTATAAACACGTCCATCTTCATCATTCTCCTCTGATTTGAAGAAGATTCGCCCTCAAATCTTGTTTTATCTTTATCTAAAGTCTCACAACGACAATACTCACTTGGTACATCAACGAGATGCATACCCATAAACTCCTTGAACAAATATCTAATTATATTGGGTCACTCTTGATTGTAAGTTGTAACCCAAAGGAACAAAAAAATTGTTCAATGCTACGGGACTACATATCATTTGCCCAGCAAACCTCTCCTAGGATTAACCTTCATCAGCGAGCTTCTGGCGAGACTGCTGATCTAGCTAGAGGCGAGCTAGGGCGGCCGACCTAGCTGGATCCGCCGAAAATCATTTTTTTGGGCTGACAATAGATTAAGGTTTTAGGTTATATTACTGATAATTTTTTCTTCTTCCAAATTCTCCTTCTAGCTGAAGTGGTTAGAGCTGATATTTATATTTTGCAAGGTCCCGATTTCGATTCTCTTCCTTGCCAATTCATTGTGCAATTTTTTAATTTACAACAACTACCCAAATAAATGCAATAGGAAAGAGTTGGATAGGATTCGAACCTTGAACCCCTATTATAATTATGAAAACCCTGACCACCATGGCATCTATTGCTTTTGATATTTAATTCAACAAACTAATATATATTACATTTATTGGGTTTAATAAAATTATAAAGATTCAAAATCATGCTTTTCCTTTAAATTATACGATACTTGGCAACAATATCATTTGGTGAATATACAATTTATTCTTATAACAGAATTATATATGTTCAATATAAATAAAATAATTGTTATATTTAAATTTTAGGCCTTGTTTTATTTTATTTTATTTTTTTTTTCAAAATGCATTTTTATCTATCTTATTTTTAACCATATATTTTTCAATAAAATAATATTACACGCAAATTCAAAACATTTTTCTTATTCTTGATCTTACGTTCCCCATGAAATCATTATTTCAAAATGCATTTTTTGTTTAAAAAAAAAAGGATATCAAACGGGCTCTTAATACTTTATTGCAGTCGATGGTCGACAATCAATGACCGCCCGTGCTGACTCAAAATCTTGGATTCGCCATTGACGAGACATTCTTCGATTGTTTTCATGTAAAACCAGTCTGACTCTCGAAACAGTGAGCTTCAACTCTCTTGTAATTTCTTCTTGATCTTTTCTTAGTAGGAAAATGTTCAGCTGTTTGAAAGTTGATCCTAGAAATTTAACAGCTAGAGTTTCTTACAAGAGCAAATATTTTCAAACTACAAGTAGAAAAACGGCTACAAAATAAAAAATAAGCAATCGAACTTTCAACCAAAGCAAAACCCTGAATCGATATCAACAGTGGAATATATTGTATCTCCATTCACAAATGATATACAACCCACTACCTGATAGTTAATAATAATAACGCTTGCAATAACATTTTTAATAATGTTTATGTGCCCTACATTTTTATCATTATTACTCCTATTAATTACGTGACATACGCATGATGGAGGGGTCCCAAATTGGTTGACGTGACATTGATTATTTAATTTGATTGGACATATCAAATCAAGAAATTTCATCTTAGGCTATTTAATTGAACAATTGCATATTG
>NW_019268474.1:195994-231752 GCF_002742605.1 Olea europaea var. sylvestris
CATGAAAGACACTCCATGAATGGAGGAAGATAAACTTCTGTGAAAGGAGAGATTGGAATACAACAATCCAATGATTTCTCAATGCATACAATGACACTATTTATAGAGAAAATGGTAAAGTAATTAACTGACTTTCTAACTAATCAACCAACTAACCTAACTAACAAACAACTAACTAACATTACAGTTGGAGACAAAACGGTTTGGATGAAGTTTCTGGATTATGGAATGAGATGGAATCTGCTGTAACTAGAAGATTGCTAATCTCATATTCCAACAATTTGAGATAACCTCAACACTCATCTACCTCTGGTCACTAGAAAAGGGACCAATGTTTGGTAGAATATATTAAAATTTGCGCAAGCATTGTTGTGAAATTTTTTGGGTTCAAGAAATGGATTATAGATTTCATATGGTAGGTTGCAAGTTTGCACCCCCGCAATTTGATGAAATTACCAAGCCAAAATTCTGCCTCTAGCTACGATTTATTATTAAACCTTTGTTGTTATCAAAGAGATAACTGATATGTTTTGTGAATTTCGGCTTCCATAGTTGAAGCTTCCACAATGCACTGCAGTCGACTAGTTCGTTGCTGGATGATTCTCATATAAAGAAGTGCGAGTGTCTTTCAATTTATACATTTTACTGTTGAGAAGCTGCTGGATGTAAAGTAGATATAATGGAATCTTCATTTTGTCAAAAGCAATAAACGCCACCAGAAGCAGCCTTGCATTTCACCACACCTGACAAAGGTTGTTGAGCGGTCACCGGTCTAGCTATATCCTAAAATATTTTAATGACTGGCGGTGAAAAGTTCTTGCTTTTTACCACCGGGTCAACATTAAATTTTGATGGGTTCGAGAACTTGGTGGTAGCGTGATTTTCGAACCAATGTCAGTTGTGTATTTCAGACTTCTTTGGCATGGGTCGCAAGCTTTTGCAGGAATTTGTCCTTTTTTTTTCTTTTGCAGTCGGATTTCGTCTTCAAATTATGGTTGATTATTTTATTTTGGGCTCTTTAGTTGGGGGCAGATGGTACATGGGCTACTTGAAAAATCAGAAAGGAACACCACACAAATCCTACATTTAAAAATCACATTTCACAACTAATAAACATCTAAAAATCTTTCAAAAATAAGATGATAATTAAATTTATTAAATATTTAATTATAATATAATTAATCTACTCTCTCTCCCACCTCACCCCAGATAACCTATCACACTAAATTTTAAATTCAAACAATTCTCTCTCTCTCTCTCAACCCAACCTCAACTCCGACGACCCACCCTACCTCCGACTAGAATTTCGGCGACCGCTCCAGCCAGAATTCTGGCGACTCACCTCACCTCCTATAAGAATTTCGGCGATCACTTAGGCGACCTGCCCCGGTTCCGGCGACCGTTTCGGCGACAAATATTTCGACGACTTAAGCGATCGTTCCAACAAATGACGCTGCACATTTTTTCATTTTTTTTGATAAATGACTTTTGACCAATTTCATTGAATTTGTGACATGTACATATCGTGACATGTGACCAATTCTATTAAATATGTGACCTAATCATGCAGGACGAATATTACATATGATCAATTTCAAAATTAAGAAAATAAAGTTTGAAATTTCAAAATTCATACTATTAAAATTTTCAGCCAATTATTCTAGCGGCCTTCGGCAACTACCTTTTTTCCCTTTTCTCCTCTTTTTTTTTTTGGAAATGACCTGTGACCAGTTTTATTGACTTTGTGACCTAATCAGGTGGGATGAATATGCATATAACAAAACCTGTGTTACATGTGATCAAATTTTTTTACGACAAGATCTATGTTATATATAATTAATTGTGATCACACACCACCCACAGTTCATCATCATGCCTCAAAACGCACGTTGACAGATCTAAAGAAGAGAATTCGATAACACATCTATTATTCTCTTCGCCTCATCGTCAATTTGCACCCCTTCTTTTACCTACATTTTTCATCCCTTTTCGAGCTGATTCTGCAATTTCTAAATATAAATAAGGTTTTTTGTGAAGAACTACATAGAAGATCTAATGACCAACTAGATCTAAAATAGCACTCACCTGTTGAGTGCCAACTTTGATGGCAATTACAAGCACGAAGACAATAATCTGCCATTTTGGTGTTCAGATTTAGAGAGGAGGTGCGGTGCGGCATTGATGATGTCAGACACCACAAGGTCCACAACCATCGGAAAAAATCACATACCAGCAACGAAGATAGAAGAGCTACTACACACCATGTCGTGTTGCCGACAGTGGCGATTAGAGGAGTTGCTACACAGCACGTTGCATCGTTGGCGGTGGCGACACTGTGAGCGGTGGTTTGTGATAGAGAAAAGGGGAGAGAGAATGTAGGGTTTCACCACCTCCCCAATTTTTTCGAGCCCTTCAACAGCTCCGATCGTGATTAGAGATCTAAACCATAGCTGTGAGGCGACAATTAGCCTTGCTATGTCTTCAGGCGAAGTCGCCGTCAGCAATTTCACGGTGCCATCGTGGTGGATGTGCTCGTCGGAGTCGGGGATTAGAAAAGAGAGAGAGAGAGAGAGAGAGAGAGAGAGATTCATGGTGTTATGTATATATTTATTTAACATAACATTAATTTAATAATTTTTATTTCCCACCTGAATTATGAAATTAATCTTAATCCCCTTTATTTATGAAATCTAGTTTTTAAACCCAGGTTACTGGGTAATTTTCCCAAATCAGAAGACAAATTTTTTATTTTATTATTATTATTTTTTAAGATGTGGACTGGGCATGGGATTATTTTCATTGATGCAAGTTATTTGGTATTTAACATTCATAATGGACTGTTATTTCCTATTACGAAAATTTGGATTAGGCCAAGAGATTCATTTCATTTGGGCCCATTGCTTTTCAGTTTGTCCAAGCTTCTGAGTTTGGCTAGGCCTATTACTTCTGTTTGATCCAACTGATTTCAATGGGCTTCCTAGACATTATTCCTATTCCCAAATTTAATTTTGGGAAAATTTCATAAATAAGATATTAAGTATGGTACATTTTAAAAACAAGAAAACAAGTTTCAAATTTTAAAAATCAAATTTTATTTAAAAAAAATTATGATTTAATTAATTAATTTAGTAGTTAAATATATTTAAGTCACAGATTTATATAATTTGATCACAAATTAACGATTTAATTGTCACTTATTATTTTTTAGTCACAAATCAGAAATATTATGTTAAAAATTATTTTATAGTGACAATTCAAAAATTTTATAGGTCGCAATTTGTTCATCGATCACAAATCGAAAAATTTATAAGTCATGATTTATTTATTGTTCACAAATTACAAAAATTACAAATCACAACTTATTCTATAGTCACAAATTATTAGATTATCAGTCACAGATTAATAATTTTTAGGTCACACATTATTTTTCGATCACAATTTATCTTTTTCACTGGTCACATATTATTTATTAGTCACAGATTAACAAATTTAATGACCACAGCCAATCAAATAATTTGTGACCACCACCAATACTTATGACCACGATCTCATCGTCGTCTCCCCAACTTATTAGTAGGTCACAATTTTATTTATTTATTTATTTTTGTCACACATTGGATCTTAGTCACAATTTATCTTTTTTATCGGTCACATATTATTTATTGATAACATTTTAACCAATTTAATGGTCACAATCAACCAAATCATCTGTGACCACCACCAACACGTGCGACAACCACCGTCTCTAACAGTACCACTACCACAGTCACCGCAAGAACCGCCACAACACCACTGTCTCAAACAAATCAACACATCCACCTCAATAGCCACGGCCACCAACATCTCATCTTCACCACCGCACCCATTGCCATGATCACCACCATCTACCACTGCCGCCGCCATCCAAAATCTCTTGCCACTTCATTAGTCTCCATCAACAGAGTAACTCAAACCACAAAATCACTACACACGGGCTCTGTGAATGCCCGACGCTGCACACGCCCTCAACCACCAGATCTACCCACCCCCAGCCACTACCACAACATCGCCACCACACAAACACCATCACCATTGCCGCTGCCACCAACAACTACAAACACTCATTCTCTTCTTCAGCTCCAATATGTAATAACCACCACCAGATCGCATCTCCCATGCCATCCCACACCCGCCACAACCACCAGCACCACCACTGCTGACCACCACACAATAGATGGAATAAAAAAAACCCAGAAAATTGAGGTGATGAAGTAGATCTCGCAGATTCAGCGTTGCGCTCGTCGCGACTGGTTGAGCTGTGAGCAACGCCGCCTCGCTCCACTACACCTTGCCACCATTGATAAGGGTGGTTCCGTAATCTAGGAAAGGGAGAGAAGATAGAGACTGAGGAAGAGAGAAGAAGGGAGATGAGGAAAAGTGTCGATAGAGAGGATGAGAAGAGAGAGGGAGATGGAGAGAAAAATAAATTGATTAGGGTTTTGAGATGAAATCTGTATAATTAAAAATTTTTCTGATTTTTGAAAGATTAAACTTTGCCTATAATTTATGATATGAGAATTTTTAATCTATTAGAATATGTAATTTCCACTTTATTTTTCATGGAACAATTAGCCACCATGGGACTTTATTTTTGGTTGGGCTGGTGTTTTTAAATGAGAGAGTTCACTGACTAAATGCCTCAGAAGAAATCAGTCATAGTTTTACACGGTGGATCCAAATTTTCTTCCTCTACAAATGAACTGAATTTGGTGACAGTAGATATGTTCAGAGGTACATGGGAAGGTAAACATGGATTAAATTTTATTTATTTATTTTTGGTTTGGAACACATGCAAAATGCTGTAAAAAAAAATTATGAATTATAATTATGCACATCAATTGCTTCGTAAAATACCCCAATCAAGTTTTGTTCATTTCAAGGCGTGATTAACAAAAGGCACCTTGCAACCTTCAGTAAAATAATTCTTATTTATTATTGATCCGTATCTAAGCTCAAATCTTGTGAGACAAAGGTTGTTTATATTTTTCCCAACTTGCAATTTTTCCTGGAATAAAGTTGGCAAATATGGAGAATGGATAATGAATTTCTGTTTTTGGATCGACTTGATCCCATCAAGAGGATGATCTTAGTTCTAGTTTCTCCACTCAACTAGAAAACGGATAGTAGTCAATTCAAGGTAACAAGAATGCATGGAAAATGTTCAATGGAATACTTAGCTTGGATTTCTCTTATTCAAAGGCCATTTTGGTCATTTTGATTACTCAAGGCAAGCCCTATATTGTGAATTTTTAATTATCATATGTGGCGTCTTGGAGTCCTCATTCTTTGAATAAAGAGAGAGGCGGCATCTTGGAGTCCTCATTCCTTAAAAAAAGAAAGAGGTGGCATCTTTGAGTCTTCGTTCCTTATATAAAGGAACAGACGATATCTTGGAGTCCTCGTTCCTTGAATAAAGGAAGATGCGACATCTTGAAGTCCTTATTCCTTGAAAAAAGGAAGAGGTTAATGTCAGACGTGTTTGCCCTTGCAAAAAGAGTCTTTTTTGGGCTTTTTCATGGGATGTTTATTCCTCGCTTTGCCAGATGCTTATTTCTAAATTTACAAGATGTTTATTTCTCTCCTCTCATTATCATCGAGCTTAACTGTAAGACCTCATTTATCCGAGGCTACTTATAAGACTCCGATAGTTTGAGAGCTATTGGCGAGATGTTTATTCGCTGCCCTGATAGATGCTTATTTCTGACTTTGCGAGATGTTTATTCCTCTTCTCTCACTATCATCGAGTTTAGCTGTAAGACCTTGTCTATCCGAGGTTGCTTGTAAGACTCCAATAATTTGAGAGCTATTTGAAGAATGTTTATTTCCCGCCTTGCTAGATCCTTATTTCTAAATTTGCGAGACGTTTATTCCCCTGATCTCACGATCATCGGATTTAGCTATAAGATCTCATCTATCTAAAGTTGCAAGACTTTGATAGTTTGAGAGCTATTCGCGATATGTCTATTTCTCGCCTCGCCAGATGTTTATTCCCGACTTTACGAGATGTTTATTCCTTGTTCCTCATTATTGTCTAGCCTAACTGTAAGACCTCGTCTATCCAATGTTGCTTATGAGACTCTGATAGATCAAGAGCTATTATCAGAATGTCTATTCCCGCCTCACCAGATGCTTATTCTTGATTTTGCAAGATGTTTATTCCTCGCCTCTTAATATCGTCGAGTTTAGCTGTAAGCCCTCGTCTATCCGAGGTTGCTTATAAGACTCTGATAGTTTGAAAGCTATTTGCGGGATGTCTATTCTATGCTTCGCCAGATGCTTATTCCTAGCTTCGCGAGATGAGTATCCCTTGCTCTTCACTATCGTCGAATCCAAATATAAGACTTCGTCTATTCGAGACCTACTTATAAGACTTCAACAATTTGAGACGAGCCACCAGCTTGATATTTATTCCTCGCTTCGCGAGATACCTCACCATATGAGTTATTGCATTATAGTTGCATTTCTATTCAAGAAAGCTCATTATGTCTCTACATTACAGTTACTTATCTTTCAGAGTTTTGTTTCTGCTTCAACTATATCCATCTACTTATTTTCAGAGAATTTACATTATCCCTTGCGTGGATGAACCATCCACCATGCAAGAAGCCCTTGACATGGATGAATCACCCACCATGTAAAGATGTCAATTACCATTTCGTAAGAAGAGGGGTGGGCTTACCTTATCACTTACAAAGACGAAGCCTTCCATGACTGGATCAAATACCATGGAGGAAGCCCTTGCAAGGAGGTAAAAAATAAAAATAAAATAAAATAAGAGCTTCAACAAGGACAAGTGTGATGCCTCCCACGAGAAGCCATGCCTTGCTACCTTAGAAATTCATCTCTTCCATGGCTGAACAAAATATCATGGAGGAAGCCTTTGACATGGATACGTCACCCCCATGTTACGATGTCAGCTTATCACAACTATATATATTTAGAACATGGCCTTTGCTACTCACATCCAAAGCGCGCCTCTACTACTTATGTTCGAGCATCGCCTCTACTACTTACATTTAGAACAAATGTGACTTATATTTCAAGTTCGATCTGCACATGATGTGCAACTTAGATTTGGGGGACTATTGTTACACATATTAATTACGTGTCATATGCGTGATGGAAGAGGTCCCACATTGGTCGACGTGGCATCGATTATTTAATTTGATTGGGCCTATTAAGTCAAGAAGCCTCGTCTTGGACAATTTAATTGAACAATTGCATATTGGGCTTGGAACTTGGGTCCGGCCCATTAGCTCATGAGGCCCATTTCCATTTTCTATATATATAAACCAAATCCTCTCTCCCTCTTTAGCATTCATATTTCTCTCATCCGATTGTTGACTTGGCCGTTGGAGTGCAAACGATCGTCGAACCTTTTTCTCGATCAGCGGCCTTTGCCTTCTAATGAGGTGATCAGTGTGCAGGTGATATCTACCTGAAGGGGAAGCGATCAGGATTTTGTTGGCACATTTTTATGGGACAACAATCTCCAGTTGGAAACGTGATATTTAGAGCCTTCGAAACTGTGAATTTGAATGTCGTCTAGTTCATATTGCTAGTTTATTTTCACGTGTTTTATGGTCCATCAGTAATTATCGAAAGATGAGAAGTTGGAGGTGACATCAAGACTATAATTGAAAATATGATGTAAAACCGAGATTGGGGAGCAAAAATGAATCCAACGAGGCATGAAATGAGACCTGAATGAAGAAACCAGAAAATTGGTTAGAACATCCCGATGGGCGGCCACCCTTCTTAATTGGAGGCCGCCAGTTGAGTTATATGTGTTGGTTATTAAAGTCACTTCTATTGACTAAAGGATTCATGCATTAAATAAATGCCCCAGCATTTAATGTTAAATAAGAAAATGCATTCTAGCATTTAATACATGGGTTGAAAAACTCATACAGTCGAAATATGTAAAGGAAATGCACAACCAACTTTTGCACATCGGTGAAATTTTCATTATGAATAGAAGGTTGCAGTTGAAGAGAAAGGTGTACAATTATAGAGAGGAATCTATCAATTAAAGGGTTATTTTGGGCACCCTTTAGGACGTGATTTTAGGACTTAATTAAGCACTATAATATGAATTTTTCCATTCATTAGTGCTTTTTGTGAGCATAAATACGACAATATTTGGGGATTTTGAAAATTGCAGAGGTGAAGAAATTCAAGCTTCTCTTCCTGTCTTCTTTGAACCAGGTGATGTACTTAAATTCTTGCTTATATTTATTAACATGAATTCCTGCTAATTTCGTAGCTAGGACAAATGATTTACCTTTGAGTTAAACCTTTGATTTTATTGTTAGAGACTTTATTTATTAATGTGTACCATTTTTATTGTTGAGGTTGATTCAATTAATTCTCATGCTAATAATTGTTAATTGATTTGTAAACAATAACGAGTCGAGAGTTGAATTATTTATTTATACCAAGTATTAAAAATTTGTAATTCACTTGAGTGATGGAGATACATTTTTAGAATTATTGCAAACAAATGAACTATTTTGTGGACTAAATCATTTTATTAGGTTAGATCCAAATATAGATACAATGAGTTTACTTCATGAAGTAAAACTGAATTTACTCTAGAAAAGTTTTAAGTTATTTTAAAAAAGTTCGATAAAAGTGAACAATGTGAATATTTCAAAATCAAGGATGATTGCTAAGGTGAAATCATGATTCATGACATTTGTTGAATCATTGGATCTCAAAAATCATCATGCCAACTAATTCACCAATTATAGTTTAATTTTAGCATAAAAAGTAGAATAGATAACAACAATTCCCTCTACTTTTTTCGTTTTGAACTGAATAAATTGTGCAATTGAATCAGGTCAATAATAAGTTATTATGGTCTTTGGAACGATAATATGAACTCTTTAAATCCAATTGACTACTAATTTGAAAACATCTTTCATTTGCAAATTTTTACCCAACAAAAAATTAGTGCCTGTTTGGATCCCCTATTTGGCTAAGAATGTATTTTGAAATAATAGATTGATGGAGAAGGTGTCGTTAAAAAATAAGAAAGATTTTTAGATTTATGTGTAATACTATTTTATTAAAATATGTGTGGTTGAAAAGAAGAGAGAAAATGTATTTTGAAGATAATGGAGATCAAACAAGTGCAGAAGATACATCTTCAATTAAATCACTAGATTTGGCAAATCTTGCTGATATTGATTGCTTAAAGAAAAAGGAAAATAAACAATATACTTTTGTTTAATCTGATCCTGTTCCAAATGGAAAGAAAAAGTTCATTATAAAAAGGTGTATTTATATAAAATTATGGAATGACCAATAACAATACAATCAAACATGATAAAAACCCTATAACCGTGAGTCACATTTTTGTATAGTTCACGATCATTTTTTCCCCTTTTCAATCATGCTATCATCTTCCTATATATGGTAACTCGGTGCTAATGCATATCACCTGAAAGTATCCAATTCAAGAAAAATGCCATTGCCTAATGGAGAAGTACAATTTAGTGAGCTTCTTCGTGCTCAATCTCACGTTTGGAACCATATTTTCAATTTCATAAATTCCATCTCTCTCAAATCTGCAATCCAATTAGGCATACCAGATATTATCCTTAAACATGGCAAACCAATGACACTACCTGAATTAGTCGATATCCTCCGTATAAATAAAGCAAAAGCACATGGTGTGTACCGTCTAATGCGAATTCTAATCCATTCGGGGTTCTTCATCGAAGAAAAAATTTCTCAGAATGAAGAAAAGAAGGGATATTGGCTAACATCAGCTTCTCGTCTCCTCCTAAAAGAGGAGCCATTTAGCTTGGCCCCACTTCTTCTAGTTGTGCTTGATCCGTTTTTAACAGAGCCATGGCACTACGTAGCTGAATGGTTAAAAGATGACCATCCCACGCCATTTAGTACGCTACACGGGAGGAGCTTCTGGGCCTATGCTGGCCAGGATCCGAAACTGAACCACTTATTCAACAATGCAATGGCTAATGATTCACGGTTGATTACAAGTGTGGTTATTAGAGATTGTAAACATGTATTTGAGGGTCTGAATTCCATTGTAGACGTAGCAGGTGGGACCGGGACGATGGCCAAGGCCATTGCTGAAACGTTTCCAAACTTGAAATGCACCGTGCTTGATCTTCCACATGTTGTTGCTGGCTTGAAAGGGACTAAGAACTTATGCTACGTCGGAGGAGACATGTTTGAGACTATTCCTAATGCAGATGCAATTTTACTCAAGGTTGGACATCATCTTCCCTTTTTTGGTAGGCTTAAGTACATTCTTAGTGGTCCAACTTTTATTTGTTTTACTTTGTCATTATAATGTATATAAAAGGCGCATTTGGTACAGTACTAGATAAGTTTAAATATAACTTTTATTGATAATTATCATAAACTTGTTTAGGAACAATCTATCTCACTTGCTAATTTTTTACTGATAGACATTTACGAGTTTACGAGGGTATTTTTATTTTATTTAATTGCTTCAAAATAATGTCATAGATCTTTTTTTTTTTTTAAATAAATAAGTTAACAAAACTGTCAAATGAGTTTGTAAAAAAAAAAAAGAATATATTTTTGTGGAAGAAAGACTCAAAGTGGAAGATGGTGGGTTTAATTGTTCCTCTAGGAAGTAGTAAACACTTTTTTTTTCTTTTTTTTTTTGAATAAGAAATCACTTGAAACAGATTATATTAATTACAAACTCCATGAAGTAACAAAGCTGAATAATGTTTGTCAACAAAATTCTCACCAAAAATTAAGATATCCGCATTTTCTATCGAACAATCTAGTTCTCAAAACTATCAAACAAAACAGAGTCATATCAAGCTTGCTTTTTGTATCAGATGAAATAAAACGAGTTTAACTATTTTACATTAAATAGATACAAGCACGAAATTATTGAATGCTAGAAAAACAAATGATGTTTCATTATTGGGCCCAATAACTTCAATATTTATATATGTAGATATTGTATTTGTAAATACACCTAATTTTGTTTTTATAAGATATATTCTCTTGAGTATCTTAAATGTTAACCTAATTGTACTCATTGTTTGAATTATGATAGTGGATATTACATGACTGGAGTGATGAAGAGTGCATAAAGATATTGAAGAAATGCAAAGAAGCGATACCGAGCAAGGAAGAAGGAGGGAAACTGATAATTATCGACATGGTTGTCGTCGACAATCAAAAAGAAGAAGAAGAAATAATTGAATCCCAACTCTTCTTTGACATGATGATGATGGTTGCCGTTGGTGGAATAGAGAGAGAGGAGAGAGAATGGATGAAGCTCTTGAAAGCTTCTGGCTTCTCTCACTACAAGATAATCAATAAATTGGGATCCAGATCTCTCATTGAAGTTTACCCTTCTTGATATATATGAATAGAAAATGTTAATTGTTTGTCATAATATATTGTTTGTAACACTTTCTATGAGGTGTACTATGTCATTTGTCGTTTGTTCTCTGTGAGGAAAATTAGATGGTCCAGAAGCTCGTTTCTCTGGCTATTGAATGTATATATGATATATAGGGAATGGATTGATTGTATTCCATATGCTATTTGGTCCGCAGTTCACAGCTATCAATTTTAATAATAATTCCATGTTTGCTTTTCAAAAGAAAAGTCATCACGCTATACTATATGGTTTTGTGCTTGTTTACAAATGTATAATGTAGTGATGTATTCAAAGCTGAATTCACCAAAAATCATTCCCGCGACCAATCTTGATCTTTTACAATGGAGTTTAATGGAATCAATGAATAAAACATTTTAATCAAACACCGAGCAAACAAGAATTTAAGGTGGCTTAATGAATCCGTGAGATGAACACACAAACACCTTTTATTATTCACTTTAACGAAGAATCATTGAATCAAGAATTTCTAATGACGGCTACTCTCCTCTATGTCACCTCTACACAAGCGACACCTACCTCTGACTACAAGACAAAAGAAGAAAGGATCTTTCATCCATCTCATAACACAATATAAGCTCTTGTTTGGCTTTAATTTGTGTTAAATTAAACAATTAATATTAATCACATTTTTATTGGTTCCACAACTTTTCAACCACACATTTCAAAAGTTTATACATATATATATATGCGCTTTAGAGTATTTTTAAGAGACTTTTAAACATGAAATACTCTCTATTTTAAATTAACATTTTAATTTGGAGAGTCAAATTCACTCTCTATAATTAAATGTATTCAAAGTGTTTCAATTTTCAGTATAGGAAAATAATAAAATAATCTAAAGAAAATTTAGATAAAATAAAGATAGAGAAAAATAATAAATTTTTTTTGTGAGTAGTAATATTATGTGTTTAAATATAAAGAGTTTGTCGAAATACTTCAAAATTTTTAACTCTTTAGATTTATAAATGCTCTTAAAATGATATTATATGCTATTTAATGATAGAAATTCTCTTGGATATGCTCTTACAAGCACTAAAATATAGCTTGCTTTTTATGGCATTCAATGAATGTCGAAAAATTTTCTTTATGGCATATAGTTGAATATTGCTATAAATACTGACATCTTTTTACATTATACATTGCATGCCATAACAAAATTGAAAGAGCATCGTTAACAACTTTATTACAACTTCATTATGCACGCCATTAATAGATGTCTCTTTTTGTTGATTATTGACAAGAAGAGATAATTCTCTACCTTAATGCTGAATATCCAGTAGTGTGTTCAACTTCCAGCCCTATGAGGTTTCTTAACCAGGTTCCAAGCTTCCAAGCAGCGTTGAAACTCACTGCTAGGAACAACCTTTGTTAACTTGTCCTCAAGATTACCAGTGTTGACACCTTCTCAGTCTTCACTTTCTTTGTTGCAATTTTCTGGGCCTGATGAAAAGAAGTTTGATACAAAGGTGCTTAGTCCTTTCATGAAATATATGGTTCTTGCTCAACTGGATTGCACTTTGATTCTCAGTGTACACCATAAATAGTCTTTTGTTCATATTCATAACTCATTATTACTAAATAAGGAAAAATCCATTTTTTATTTTAGTTGAAAACCAGCGCACTATATATCTTATCCAGAATATTATGATTAGGTTTGTTTGTATGACTTGTAGGGAACTTTTTCAATGTATCAGCTCGATAGAATTTTATTTATTTATTTATTTATTTTTGTCTCCTTGGTTCCGTCCCTGATTGTATCACTATAATACTAATCAACAACTATAAATAGTTAAATACTGCATATATCTCGTATTGATTTACACTATCTACTAAAGTTGTGAGCTGCTCGAACCATTAAGATGCATTATGTATTGAAGTTGTTCCTCAGAAAATTTTAGAGTAAGAATTATAGGTTAATATTCATTGAGTCCATAAGAAAGCATATTTTCACTAGATTGATATGTATTTTAAAGAACGAATACAATGTCTTTCCTTTTATGGCTGAAGCTTGACCTTCCACTTGTAAATTTTAAAAATCGCAAACAAAAACAAAGCAAAACGTCATCAATCCAATAACAACCCAAAAAATCCAACAATGAAACAACAAGACAACAAAAATTCAATAATAAATCGATAAGGTGACAATGCGACAACAATCCAAATTATCAGATAATAAGCTGGCAAGGTGACAACATTCCAATAATTTCATTTAAATATTAACTACTATCAATAGCAACTAGCTAGGAAATAATTGAATAATAATAATAATAATAATAATGATGATGATGATGATGATGATGATGATGATGATGATGATGATGACGACGAAATAGTGGCAAGCGAAATACCTACTAACTATGCCCCTAATTGATGGAAATTAAAATCAGATTTTTAGTATATTTTGATAAAAATTGTTGAAATGAGGTTGAAAAGTTGTGAGGCTCAAAAAATGTATAATTAAAATTAAATATTGATATTGATTTATATTAAAATTTTAATTTTAATTCGTACCAAACAAGGTTTATATGTATTTCAGTGTCATCGTAAAATGTGAAATTGAAGCAACTAACAAAGTTAGGACGTGGGCGGCAATATGCACAAATTTAAAGATTAGCGAAAAAAGTAATAAAAAATGAATGTTTTAAAATGTCAAATGTAGATCCTACATACCTTATAATAGAGATGAGGCACTTACTGTTCATTCTAGTGGAGCTGCTTTCACACTACTATTACTGAATTATTTTGCCCTCACTGTAACCAATCCAGTTTGGTGGTTCTTTGCTTTTAAAGTTTATTATTGCGGCCATTTGAGCTCCATTCTAGCTCATTAAAATGAGTTCTCAATAGTACATTAAGCCCTTTTTTGAACCCCATTTTTGTAGAAGGAATGAATTTTTGTATAGTGTATTGATGAAAAATGTGTGGTTAAAAAATAAGAAAAGTTTTGGATTTACATGTAATATTATTTTATTGAAGAATGTGTAATTGAAATGATGTTAAAACACTATTGAAATTTTATTTTATTTTTTCAAAGAATGAGGTTCAAACAAGGGCTAATTATTTTGTTAAAAAAATTACGAAGCACACAGCGTGTTGTTGGGTAGTAAATTCTAGTAGAAAACCTAAAAATTCAAAATGTCAAAAATACCATCACTTTTTGAAACCAATTTCCAAAATTAACCCTCTTATTATTTCATTTTTAGCTCCTATTTGATGTCCATTACCTAAAAATGAAAATGGATAGGAATAGTATTATTTAGAAAAATGAGTGGTTGAAAAAAAAGTTAAAGTTTTCGATTTACGTGCAATATTATTTTATAAAAAATTATGTGATTGAAAATAAGAAAAAGAAAAATAGAATGTAATGTAATTTAATTTATTGAGGATCAAACATGGACTTAATAAAAATTCCTACCATTTTATTTGAAGGTTAAACTGGGAATGTATATTTCTCCTGCAAATTTCCCGAAGAGTAAATTTAACCAATAATGACTGAACTTTACACTTGATTACTACTTGCTCACTCATCTTTCACAGATTACTGAATGCTCACTCATCTTTTCATATAATTACTCATTTACCACTCGTCTATTCAAATAATTGGACGACTTTTACAGCAAATTTTCGACAACTTCCGACCACAAAGAATGTCGAATTTTGATACCGTTGGAAAGCTCGCGATATCCTCTTCAATTACCACCCAAAATCTCATTATAACTCTAAGGGATTCGATCGAAAAATTGCCTTAAAAATTGTTCAAAAATTTTGAAAATTTGCCTAGATTTTCAGATTTTTTGGGCAACTTTTAAGGCAATTTTTCGGCAACTTTCGATCATCAAAACTATCTAATTTTAATACCATTGAAAAGCTCACAATGTTCTCTTCAATTACCACCCAAAATTTCCCGATAACTGCAAAGGATTCGGTCGGAATAAACCCACAAAATCAGCATCTTGAAAAGGCGAAAATCTGGACAAAATTCGGGACGCTGACTTTGTGGGTTTATTCCAATCGAATCCTTTGGAGTTATCAGAAAATTTTGGGTGGTAATTGAAGAGGACATTGTGAGCTTTCCAATAGTATCAAAATTAGATAGTTTTGATGGTCGAAAGTTGCCGAAAAATTGCCTTAAAAGTCACCCAAAATATCTTAAAATTTGGGCAGATTTTCAGATTTTTTGGGCGACTTTTAAGGCGATTTTTCGATCGAATCCCTTGGAATAATAATGAGATTTTGGGTGGTAATTGAAGAGGACATCGTGGGCTTTTCAACGGTATCAAAATTCGACATTCTTTGTGGTAGGAAGTTGTCGAAAATTTACCGTAAAAGTAGCCCAATTATTTGAAGAGACAAGTGGTGAATGAGTAATTATATGAAAAGATGAGTGAGCATTCAGTAATATGTGAAAGATGAGTGAGTAAGTAGTAAGCAAATGTAAAGTTAAGTGATTTTTGATTAAATTTACTCATTTCCCGAAAAGTCAAGCATGAATTTGCTGAACTCATAATTTTCAACGACTCTATCTTGGTGGTCCCCTCTGATGGAATGAATGAGAATGGCCAAAAATGGAGCTCAAAAGGCGGCAATATTTCCCACTTTTCAACCCAAAAGATCTTCCACTGTAGCTATTTTTTGGAAGATAAAATCCAATATAAGACATTATTATTGGCACTTCCTCACTAATTTTCGCATCTGTATACTTTCTTCGACAAAGAGAACCCTTCATTACAATCATCCTGTAAATTGTAAGTGACATCTTTATTTTACTTTCTTGAGCTCTACTTTCATATCCTTCTCTATATGCCGTTATTTTTTTTTTCTTTTGCATTTATTGGGGGCTTTTTTTTTTTTTTTTTTTTTTTTTTTTTTTTTTTTAGTGTTTTCCCATTTGCAACTTTTCTTGAAGTTTGAAAAAGAATTTGAAAAATTTCAACTGAAATGCGAGATCGGGCAGCTAAGGTATGTCAAATTTACAAATATTTTTTTTTTTTTTTTTGGTTTTACGTTTACATTTTATTCGGTTTAGGGGTGTGTTGTTAAAATTTGGGAGCTATTTTTGGGTTGTGTATTTTCATCTAAATGCTCTTCACATATAAGCCTCATAAAATGGATGGAGCTTGTTGAAAAATATTGACAAATAATAGTGTTATCGTAATTTATATTTGGACAGAGTAACGACGTTTGGATGGTTTTAAACGGTCGAGGCAAGAGTTCGACTCTTTCTCTTTAAAACGATAATGCTCCGCACTGGTACTGACGGTATTGCAGCACTTGTTTCTCAAGATACAACGATCTCGTCTTGTAATAGCAGTACTGTAAATTACAAGACCCGAAGAATCCATAAAGTTTAGATTTCTCCACACACACTGGATGATTGAAATGCACGAAAGATAATTTTCGAGAATTGAATTATAAAAACAGAAATTATGTAGGGACAAAGGGATAATTTTGGGAGAGTAGAAAATCAATTCTGATTTTGGAATAAATAAAAATCGGGGCATGGGGGCCTATTTATAGATGTTGAAAGGTTGTGTCCCAACAGACACAACTGTCGAAAAGTTGTGTCCAAAAAACACAAACAGTTTGGACAGTCAACCGCCACAACCCGCCAAATTCTAGAAGCATCGCACCATTTGTCACACACAGAAAATTCGGGGAAGAAAAAATTAATAACATAAAATATATTATTATTATAATAATAAAATAATATAATTTAATGTTATTTTATCAAAAAATATATATCAGCTTAGCCCAAGATCCACGACCCGTGACCCTTGACCATGCCGTGCCAAGCCGAGCCTAGCCGAGCCGGCCGGTTGGACAGACGGCGGTGGCCCGCGCGTGTGTGCTTTGGCTTTGGCTTATCCTACTAGCATGTAGATTCTCTCCCCTTCAAAGACTATTGGTACCCTTTGGGGCCCAAACCCAAGTCCCAAACTTGAGCTATATAAGGTGATTTATATTCTTCTGGTTTTTCTATGTGGGATTGGTATTTTTCAATTTTCCACCTATTTTATTTCAACATCAAATGGGTATCTTTTGGCTTTAATTACTCATTCACCCTAAATTGGTTTTGAGAAAATAAATATATCATATTAATCTACTCATGGAGTAGAACACATTCGGCCAAAGAAATCTTATATCTGATTAACGTGACCCACTAAATAAATTGGTCAAAAGTTGGTCAAACCAACTAATTAAACCCAATTCTCCAACAATCCCCCACATGAATGGAAATTAATGCAGTAGACTATGCAGACCGTATAGAGAGATCAGGCGGAATGTTATCGCATCTAGATAGGTATTGAATCTTCCGTAGTAGAATACTATCGGATTTACTTGGCTAATCAGTGAACGCGGTGTCTTGAACTGTCAGCTATTTTTGTAAACCAAGACAATATTATCAACACAATAACCTTCCTAACATTTTCGAGTTCTCACTGTTGTATTCATTTTGGCCCTGAACAACTTTTGGATTTCATAAGTGCTTTAGAGAATTCAAGCCTTTGAAACATTCTCATAAAAGCGGCCACACTTTACACTTATATAGGTGATTTCCTATTAAGAGTACCTGCCATACTTCACTTAGGTAGTCCAAGATATAGGAATCATTAAAAGTATAACTTAACCTAAAACTTTCTGCAGATAGCACTTCCTTATCATAGGATTGGGTAGGAATTAACTCCGAAGTGCTTATTGAATCTTCATAACTTAATTGTCCCATTGAACTAAGATTTTGGGATCTCCAGTCAGTAAGGTTGGGTTATTCTTATGTAGTAGGCTTTAAGTCCATTCCCCTTGATAGACAGTATATTTGATCTCTTGGTAAGCATTTGATAAGCGGATTTGCCATATTTTTTCTAGACTTTACATAATCTATGGAAATAACACCATGTGAGATCAATTGCTTAACTGTATTATGTCTTTAACGTATATGTAGAGACTTACCATTATACATACTACTTTGTGCTCTACCGATAGCCGACTGACTATCACAATGTATACTAATTGCAGGCACGGGTTTAGGCCAACATGGAATATCCTCTAAAAAATTTCAAAGCCATTCTGCTTCCTCTCCAGCTTTATCTAAAGCTATAAATTCAGATTCCATTGTGGATCAAGTTATACATGTTTGTTTAGAGGATTTTCAAGATACAGCCACACCACCAATGGTAAAAACATACCCACTGGTAGATTTTGAGTATTTTGTATCTGATATCCAATTAGTATCACTGTATCCTTCTAATACAGCTGGATATCTCATATAATGTAATCCAACATCTGAGGTGTATCGTAGATATCTTAGAACCCTTACCAGTGCTTTTCAATGGTCATTATTTAGGTTACTTGTATCTCTACTAAGTTTGTTTACTGCATATGCAATATCCGGACGAGTGCAGTTTGTAATGTACATTAGACTGCCTATTATCTGAGAATATTCTAATTGAGGTACGGGTTCGCCTTTATGTTTGGCCAAATGTAGACTTAAATCTACTGGTGTTTTAACTGGACTTTCATCATACGTATTAAACTTTTTAAGTACAGTTTCAATATAGTGAGATTGAGATATTACAAGTCCCTCAGATATTTTAAGAATTTTAATTCCTAATATTACATCTGCAATATCCATATCTTTTATGTCAAAATATTTTGTCAACATTGTCTTGGTATTTGTTATCATATTATAACTACTACTCACAACTAGCATGTCATCAACGTATAGACATGCTATTACATATGCATTAGGTGTGATTTTAATATAAATACATTTATCACATTCATTAATCTTAAAACCATTTGACAACATAGTTTTGTGAAATTTTGCATGCCATTGTTTTTGCGCTTGTTTTAGTCCATATAATGACTTGACGAGTCTACACACCTTTTGCTCTTGTCCAGGAGCGATGAACCCTTCGAGTTGTTCCATGTAAATTTCTTCTTCTAGCTCACCATTTAAGAAAGTTGTTTTGACATCCATCTGATGGATTTCCAAATTATGCAATGCTGCGATTGCAATTAATACTCTAATTGATGTTATCCTTGTCACAGGTGAGTATGTATCGAAAAAATCAAGGCCTTCCCTTTGTTTGAATCCTTTAGCTACCAATCTGGCATTGTATTTATCAACTGATCCATCAGTTTTTAATTTTCTTTTAAAAATCCATTTACAACCTAATGGTTTATTACCAAGTGGGAGATCTATCAATTCTCAGGTATGATTCTGCATAATAGAATCAATTTCACTATTGATAGCCTTTTTCCAGAATGGAGTTTCTGGACTAGACATTGCTTCATTGAATGTCCTAGGTTCATTTTCTAACATATAAGTTAAAAAATCTGGATCAAAAGATGTAGATGTTTTGGTTCTTTTGCTGCGTCTTGGTTCTTCATCACTTTGAGGATTACTAATTGCAGAATCATAAGTTCATTTTTGCAAGCTTATTTCTTTTTTATTTTTACAAGAAAACTTGTCCTCAAAAAATACAGCATTTCTAGATTCAATGATAATGTTTTCATGTATATCCGGAATGTCAGACTTATGTACGAGGAACCGATAAGCACTACTATTATTAGCATATCCAATGAATATGCAATCGATAGTTTTAAGCTCTATTTTAATTTGTTTAGGCTTTGATATTTGTACCTTAGCCAAACACTCCCATACTTTTAAGTATTTATACGAAGGTTTATGACCTTTCCATACCTCATAAGGAGTTTCGTTCCTACCTTTGTGTGGTACTTTATTTAGAATGTGGTTAGCTGAGAAAATTGCTTCCCCCTACAAATTTTGTGGTAAACTAGAGCTAATCAACATAGCGTTCATCATTTCTTTTAGAGTACGATTTTTGCATTCTGCAAAACCATTTGATTGAGGTGAATAAAGGGCTGTAGTTTGATGAATAATCCCAAAATCTGAACAAAATTCATCAAATGGTGCTCCACATTCCCCACCTCTATCATTACGAACAATTTTTATTCGTTTGCTTAGTTGATTCTCAACCTCATTCTTGTACTGTTTAAATGCTTCTAGAGCCTCGTCTTTACTCGTTAGTAAAAAGACATAACAATATCTTGTGCAATCATCTATAAAAGTAATAAAATACTTTTTACCTCTTCTAGTTTGCACAAACTTTAAATCACAAATATCACTGTGAATTAGTTCTAGAGGATTCGAGTTCCTTTCAACTGAATGAAACGGTATTTTCGCTAATTTAGCCTCTACACATGTTTCGCATCGATGATTTTAATCAAAGGACATAGAAGGCAATAAATCTAAACTTACTAATATTCGTAGTGTATTAACATTTACATGTCCTAACCTATCATGCTATAAGTTAGAAGACTCAATCAAGTAAGTAGAAGATTTATTTTTATTAATATCAAAATCCCGGAGTACAGGCATTACATTCAATTTGAATAGCCCATTGGCTAAGTACCCTTTGCCTACAAACCTGCCATTTTTGGTGAGTACAAATTTGTCAGATTCAAATACCAGCATAACCCCATTTTTGCTTAACAGAGCTCCGGATACCAAGTTTTTGCGAATATCGGGAACATGCAGCACATCGATGAGTGTTACTTCTTTCCCTGATGTCATCTTCAGTACTACTTTACCTAGACCAATAACTTTTGATGTTGCTGAGTTGCCCATGAAGAGTTGTCGTCCATTGATAGGAGTGTAAGATGAAAACATCTCCTTATCTGCACAAACGTGACGAGTAGCGCCAGTATCAACGAACCATTCTCTCGGATTATCCACCATATGTGCTTCAAATACAACAGTCGAGAGCATTAGTTCAGACACTCCGTTAGACAGTCTGTCTTCTTCAGTCAAGTGCACTTGGTCCTTTTTGTTTAGCTTTTTCTGTCGGCAGTCTTTTGCAATATGACCAGGCTTACCGCAGTTATAGCAATCTCCTTTGAATTTCTTGATCTTGTTCTTTTGCTTGCTATTATTCGGGTGCTTCCTTTTCTTACTAGTATTTGGCTCCACCAAGTTGACTTTAGCCTCCATTTGCTGCTTTCCAGACTTCTTTTCAGCATTTCGATTGTTTTCCTCAATTCTTAATTTAACAATCAAATCTTCAAGTTCCATTTCCTTGTGTTTATACTTCAGGTAGTTCTTGAAATCTTTCCACATTGGTGGTAATTTTTCGATAATTGCAGTTACCTGAAATGGTTCACAGAGCTTCATGCCTTCTGCATGTATATCATGCAAGATAAGTTGTATCTCTTGGACTTGAGTCATTGCTGTTTTAGAATCTACCATTTTGAAGTCCAGGAATTTTCCTACAACGAATTTCTTCAATCCGACATCTTCTGTTTTGTACTTCTTTTCCAATGACTCCTATAGTAATTTAGCCGTTTTGACGGAACAGTATACGATGTATAGTGTGTTGTCAAGGCAATTGAGAATGTAATTTTTGCACAAGAAGTCACTATGACTCCAAGCATCGAATGCTGCTCATTTTTTAGAATCTGTTTACTTCTCCTCAACAGTTGGAGTATCTTCTCTCAAGATTTTGACTACATTCAGAGTCGTGAGATATAACAACATTTTCTGTTGCCATCTCTTAAAATCCACTCCTGTGAATTTTTTCGATTTCTCCCTGTGAGCATTGTTAGGGGGTACGACAAACGTACAAGGGGGTACAACAGACGTACTACTACTTGCAATTATCGTTTTAAGATTGTTGAAAAATATTCGCAAATAATAGTGTTAACGTAATTTATATTTGGGCAGAGTAACGACGTTTGGATGGTTTTGAATGGTCGAGATAAGAGTTCGACTCTTTCTCCTTAAAACAATAATGTCCCGCACTGGTACTGACGGTATTGCAGCACTCGTTTCCCAAGATACAACGACCTCGTCTTGTAATAGTAGTACTCCAAATTTCAAGACCCGACGAACTCGTAAAGTTTAGATCTCTCCACACACACTGGATGACTGAAATGCACGAAAAGTAATTTTCGAGGACTGAATTATAAAGGCAAAAATTATTCAGGGACAAAGGATAATTTCGGGAGAGTAAAAAATTAATTCTGATTTTGGAATGAATAAAAATTGGGGTATGGCGGTCTATTTATAGATGTTGAAAGGTTGTGTCCCAACAGACACAACTGTCGAAAAGTTATGTCCAAAAGACACAAACAGTTTGAACAGTCAACCGCCACATTGGACAGTCAACCACCACAAAAGCACCGCACCACGTGTCACACACAGAAAATTCAGGAAAGAAAAAATTAATAACATAAAATATATTATTATTATAATAATAAAATAATATAATTTAATGTTATTTTACCAGAAAATATATGTCAACTTGGCCCGAGCCCATGACCCACGATCCGTGACCATGCCGAGCCAGCATGTAGGACAGACGGCGGCGGCGACGCTTGCGCGGGGGCTTTGGCTTCGGCTTATCCTACTAGCATATAGGTTATCTTCCCTTCAAAAACTATTGGTACCCCTTGGGGCCCAAACCCAAGTCCCAAACTTGAGCTATATAAGGTAGTTTATATTCTTCTAGTTTCCTATGTGGGATTGGCATTTTCCAATATTCCACTTATTTTATTTCAACATCAAGTGAGCATCTTTTGGCCTTAATTACTCATTCATCCTAAATTGATTTTTGAGAAAATAAATATACTATATTAATCTACTCATGGAGTAGAATGCATTCAGCCAAAGAAATCTTATATCCGATTAACGGGACCCACTAAATAAATTGGTCAAAAGTTGGTCAAATCAACTAATTAAACCCAATTTTCCGACAGAGCTTACTGCATTGCAATTTCTTTTACAAGCTTTAAGAAAGAGAATTGTGTCATTTTCTAGAGTTTTCAAAAAAAAAAAAAAATGGTATAAACAAGTCGGACTGCTCATATGGAAAACTATTGTTACAATTATTGTGTGGTTTTGTGAATTTATAAGGCTTTGTGAGGTGTTTGGTGGAGAAAATTTTGGGATAGGCTGCAGAAAAAATGGCTGCAGCTTCATTATAAGTCTGATTAGGCCTTTTTGGAGGTGTTCGAGGTTTTTGAGTCGAGATGGCAATAGGGGAATTGCGTGATTCAGTTAAAGTTGAAGATGATGAATTTGAAATCCAAGAAGAGGATGGGGATTTAATAATCTCAAGGTCTAATCTAATTGCTCTTCCACCTCCATTTAACCAAGAAGACATTTGTAGAATACCAAAAAACCCTCCAAGAATGACTAAAATTTGAACTAAAACAAGAAATGAACCATTTGCAAAAATGACTTAAAAACTATAGAATCCAATGAAAGGGCCTAAAGGAACAACCTTAAAATCATCGAATCATGAAAGAAAGTAGAGAGAGATTGGGTGGACGGGATGATTGAAAGGGAGTGGTGGGTTTAGGTGATGAAGAAGAGAACAGAGGAAGAGACAATTCTGGGCTTCAACAGTGGGCCATATTCTTGGCTTTCAACAGTTCAATTATGCTTACCATCTTAATGTCATTTATTAAGAGACCCCTACATTTTTTACTTCTTAATTCTGTTGGATGAATTTTGTGAATTGTGACGTCGAAATAAGTATAATGATGGTGACAAAGCCGAGGCAAGAGTTGAACTCTTTGTCCTTAAGTCGAATTTGCCCCGCAACGGTGCCTACGGATTTCGGCAATCGACTCCCAAGATACAACGGCTACACTTGTGTTTGTAGCACTCCAAAACACAAGTACAACGAACCAAATTTAGGCTTATGTACTCCAAGAATGAAATGAAAGAAAATCAAAATAAATGAAATGATTTTGATTTTGGATAGAAGAGAGGATGAGAGACGTTTTGCATATCAAATTGTGTGGAATAGGACACCCAAAGGGTCCTATTTATAGACCATGAAAGGGTGTGGACGAAATGGTTGAGGCCAAACCATGCACCCTTTCCAAACAATGCACCTTTATGAAAAGGTGTCTATTCACTAATGGTTGAGGCCAAACCATGCACTCTTTCCAAATAATGCACCTTTATGAAAAGGTGTCTATTCACTGATTTTCGTCCTTTTTCGTAATTTCTCATTCATCCAATATTGGTTTTCGAAATGCCAAATATACCCTTCAATACATGCAGGTCGATCCCCGTTTGTGCGCCCCGAAGCGGTGAAGTGGCAAACAATTTTGCCTAAACGGATTGAGTCGAGCTTTTGAGTGTTTGGCCGAAGTCGATACGAACTTTAATCGATTTTCAATTCTCGATTTATTTAACCAATATCCAACAAATTCTTATCATTTTAATCAATGGCCTTTGACTTTTGTATATGTAATCAAGGCCTCATGGTTCTTTTTCTAATTACTTACTATTATTTAACTTGAGGCTTTCATAAAACATGTCTTGAGTTTTGAGGAACGAGAAAGAAATCAATGTTAAGATAAGCACAATTTTTTTCAAAGTGAACATTATGTAAGAGAACAGATTAAGCACACGTCTTAATTTTTACCGTTAACCCTGCAATTTATTTTACAAGCTTTAACAAAGAGAATTGCGCTATCTTCTAGAGTTCTCCAAAATAAAAGAGGGGAAAAGAGGGAAAAAATTAATTTCATGCATATTTTATTGTAATGTTGCTGGTTAACTGTTTTTTTTTTTTTTTTTAATAGAAAGTTATGTAGCAAACACCTTAAATAAGATAAGTGGAAGTATATAATGTCTAGCATAAGACTTTCTCTTGGTCAATCATAGGATTTTTGTGAAGCATTCGAACTTGGATTCTCGCGTAGAAGAACTTGATAAGTTACTATGGTTTGATTAAACTGGAGCAGGTTCTTATATATTGTTTGTATGATAGAAACTCATCCGTGGAGATGCTTGGAGTATAAATATAGATGGGCTGTGGAGTTGCTTAATTAATCTGTCAATAGTAGACAGAGACTTTCACAATCACAATTTATTGTTCTCTTTCATTCATGTTTACATTTGGACTGCCTATTGTATAGGTCTTTGTACGTAATATAATAGTTGAGTGGCATATAAATCATATACCGGAACAAATATAAGTATAAATTAAGTAAAGATTTTGTAGAATCTGATAATTGAATTCAAGAAACTTCTTTGCTTATTCTGAATTTGAAAATTTTGCCTCCAACCATTTTCACTGATCATCAAATAGCAATAAAAGGCTGAATGTATACTCAAAAGTAGTTGCCTATTCTATACTGGTGAGAAGAAAAAGTGAAGAGAAATACATTATTTATTTATAAATAAAATAGATTTTTCTGAATAATTCACATATTCTTGCTAAGTTTAGCTCTACAAACTTCCTATAGCTCCAAGTTTTTAACTTGTGTTTACAGTTTACAAGTACTTGACTCTTGAAAACCATAGTAACTCATTTTGTTATAGCTTATATTACTTATCATTTTTCACTATCAACATAATTGCTATTTTTATTTCACCATGAAAGTAAACTATTCTTTGTTTTCATTAATGACGAATGAACTCCAGCAGAACATAGTGTAATGCTGAAGATATTTCACGAAGATATTTTTTTCAGGTACTGATTTCTTATTATTTCAGCTTTAGATCTGAAGTATAACTGAGGTATGTCGATTTTATAGTATTTTAGTTTAGGTTTGTTTGTTCTCATTAGGTTCATTTCTTTTTCCAAATTATAAATAATTTCTTATGCTGTCGATTTCTCATCATTTTAGCTTCAAATCTTGTGTTTTGTCAGTGTGGTAATTTTTTATTTTAATTTGCTTATACTTTTTAAGGGATTGGTGGTGACTATCGGTCCATAATCAATGGCATTCTAAGTCTTTTTATTCGAAGTACCTATGGAATTTGAATTTTTTTACTTAGGTGTTGTGTGGGGATATTGTTAGAATTTGGGAGTTATTTAATTGAATCAATTGCAATGGGATCATGTTGTGGGTAGAAAGCTTAAGCTTCGAAAGAAAATAAGGAGTGGTTGATTCCGGGAATTTTATTTACGTACCCATTTTATTTAATTCTTATTTTGGTGTAGTTAAGGTAATTTCTATTTTTTTTTTTTTTGAAAAAATTATATTTCTTTAATTTACTCATGCAGGTGTAAACATTCGAAATGAAAAAGAAGTTCCCATTAAGCTGGTATGTTCATATTTGTTTTCTTCTTTTGAACTTTTCACGTGTTATATAATTTCCAAGGAATGCAATCCTTTGGATTCCATATTTTATACGCAAATTTAATCTCTCTTGTTGTCATGTGTTTAGTGTTTTTTTTTCTTTTTTCTTTTTTCGTTGTAGTTTTACTTGTATAAATATAAATGTTTGTTCATCTCTGTAATTTACTTCGTTTATTTTATTAAATGCATCATGTTGCTTTCTTGAATATTTGTTTCTATCATTTTTTGTTTGATGTTAAATTTTTTTTTTTTTTGAAGGAATTTTCTTTTAATTCATTTCTCGTACTCTATAGTTTACTCTTCCTGCATATATATCAAACAAATTTTCTAATAGTTTTTGTCTCAATTTCTTAGTTTGTACTGCTTTCCTTGGAATTTCAATATTCGATGGTCTCTTCTACTCCTGCGATGGATATTTCAGAAATACCTGCTCATGAAGACACTGCTTTTGTTTACATTGACACTAGATCTCGTAGTGGGAAAGACTCGTACAACTCCTTCATTCGCCAACAGCAAAGTCAAAGAGAAAGAGATCGGCGAAAAAGACTTAGATCTGGATGTATTGATCAGCGTAAAAGGATAAATGAGCATATGATTCTAGGAAATAATTCTTTTGCTATTGCCCAATTGCATGAATCTATAATACATCATGATCCTAATGCTTCTACTTCAAATAAAACAATACATAATATTTCTAATTTTGAATTAGAGAGAACTCTTAATGGATTGAACGTGTCATCTACTGCTTATGTATTGTCAACACCCATCTATTGTAAGCATTGTAATGCCCGTAAATTTTATAGAATTTGTTGTGCTGACGGAAAAATCAAGCTTTTAATGCCCGACTTACCAAGTGAACTATATAATTTATTTACTTCTAAAGAACTGAGTTGCATAGAATTCAAGAAGATTGTGAGGGGATATAATAACCATTTTGCTTTTACTTCATTTGGTGTGAAGTACGATAAAAACCTCTTTAAAGCATATAAAGGTATTTACACATTTAGGGTTCAAGGACAAGTACATCATTAAATAAATCAACTTGTGTTTCATAACAATACTTCTTCTTATATGCAATTATATTTTTACGATATAGATAATGAAGTTCAAAATCGTATGAAAATATCATCTAATTTTGTTAAACCTACTTTGATTGTTTTAATTGAAATTTTGAAAACAAATTCATATAGTAAATTTTTTAGGTCTTTAAGTAATATGACTAACTTGCATGACCATCGAATACAAATACGATGTGATCCTGGACTTAATCAAAGAGTTTTCAATACTCCTACAGAATCTCAAGTAGCTGCTATATGGGTTGAAAATGATGAAAATGCTAATGCTTGTTTGTGATATCACAATATATGGACATTCTGGTGATTCACACAGAGTCCATTATTATTATGGGTGTTATAATTCATTGCAATATCCATTACTCTTTTCATATGGGGAATTCGGTTGGTATGAAGGCATTCAAAGATACAGAAGCACATGTTCTCAACCTCAACACATGTCAACATCTGATGTTATCCCTAACACAAGTACTTCTACAGTTGAATTTATTGAAAAAGAGAATCAAGGTTTGTAAACGTACCTTTTTATTTTTTGCGATATAAATGTTGTAAATGAGTATTAAAGTTTGTTTTTCTTCTTGTTATATAGTATTGAATGGAGCGAACAAACGCACTCAGGTCTCATGTCGAGAATATTATTCATACAAATTAGAAATCAGGCCTTTTGGTAAGTCTGTATTGCTTCACGCTGGTAGATTATTTCAACAATATGCTGTGGATATGTATGTTAAGATTGAAACTGTTAGATTAGATTATTTTCGTAATAACCAAAAGCAAATTCGTGCTGAGCTTTATCAAGGTATTATAGATAGTGTTCAAAATGGAGATACGAGAGGGTGTAAAATAGGACGAAAATTTGTTTTACCACAATCTTTCACTCGTGGTCCTCATGACATGTTAAGAAGATATGGATGGAATAACTATTGTACAACGTTATGAAAAATCAGATATATTTTTGACTATAACATGCAATCCAAATTGGCCAGAGATTAAGCAGGAACTATGTAACAATGATGAAATTCAAAATCGACCAGATTTAATTGTGCGTATATTTAGAGCAAAATTAGAAGAGTTAAAACATGATTTATGCAAGGCATGTATTTTAGGCCCAGTTGTTGCACACATATATGTTATTGAATTTCAGAAAAGAGGCCTTCCTAATACTCATTTGTTATTAATTTTTTATTCTGGACATAAAATTTCTTATGCTGAAGAGGTTGATAGAATAGTTTGCTGTGAAATTCCTGACAAAAATAAATATCCTCATCTTCATTCCATTATTGTTAAACATAATATGCATGGTCCTTGTGGAAACTTTAATCCGAAAAATATATGCATGGAGGCAAACAACAATTGTAAAAATAAGTATCCTAGGAATTATTGTGATAGAACTATATTTGGTCAGAACTCATATCCATTGTATAAACGTTGTAATAATGGTATTTCTATTCAAATTAGAGGTCATATGTTAGACAATCGATGGGTCGTACCATACAACCCCTATTTAAGTGCAAATTTTGATTGTCATATTAATGTTGAAATATGTTATTCTATTAAAACTGTGAAATACATGTACAAATATGTGTATAAATGACATGATTGTATTAATTTTTCAGTTCATACAAATGAAATGGACAAAGAAATAGATGAAATTTCTGTTTATCAATTTGCTAAATGGATATTTCCACCTGAAGCTATGTGGAGAATTTTTTCATTCAATCTAGTTGAAATTTATCCAACGGTCTATTCTTTACAGCTTCATGTTGAAAATCATCAACAAGTTACATACGACGATGAAATTGATTTGTCTACTATTGTTGAGAACGAAAATACGAAATGAACAATGTTGACAGAATTCTTTCGAACGAATGAAGCGAATGAGTTTGCTCGTACACATTTATATCGAGATTTTCCAACACATTTTGTTTGGAATACAAATAAGAAAATCTGGACTTGCAAAAAAAATGATGTTATAGGACGAATTGTTACAGTAAATACATCTGAAGGAGAACGATATTTTCTTCGTGTTCTTATAAACCATATTAGAGGGCTAACATCATTTCATGATTTATGAACTGCAAATGGAGCCATTGTTCCTACCTATCGAGAAGCAACACTTTTGCACGGTTTGTTAAGCGGAAACAATTATTGTGAAGAATGTCTATCTGAATCTATTGCTTTTGAAATACCTATTTCTTTAAGACGTTTCTTTGCTACACTTCTTATGCTTTGCAACCCTTATAATCCGAAGCTTTTATGGAATAAATTCAAATGTTATATGATTGATGATTGTGTACATAAAAATATACCTTCAAAAGTTGTTGAAGTACGAGCTCTAGAAGATATCAGTTATATCTTAGAATCCTCAGGTAAAAATATAAATGATTATCAAATGGTACCATACAATGTAAGTATGAACGAGAATGATAGATTGAGAAGAATGGTTGAAGATGAGACAACAAATTTGGATATTGAAGGAGGTAATACTTGTGCAACAAAGTTAAATAACAAACAACAATTTGCATACGATACGATAATGGAAAAAATAACATCAGGATTAAGTGGTGCCTTCTTCATTGATGGTCCAGGAGGAACATACAAAACATTTTTGTATAAAGCATTATTAGCTGCTGTGAGGTCTCAAAATTCAATTGTTTTAGCAACTGCATCTTCTGAAGTATCTGCATTTCTCTTATCTGGAGGTCGAACTGCTCATTCTAGGTTTAAAATTCCTTTAGAAATAGTTCGTGATGTAAGCTGCTCCGTTAGCAAACAATCAGCTTTAGGAACTTTGTTGAAAATGTCAAAATTAATCATTTGGGATGAGGCGCCCATGGTCAATCGTTGTGATATAGAAGCTGCAGATAAAATGTTAAGAGATATTACTGATTGTAATTTACCTTTTGGTGGAAAAGTGATAGTTCTCAGAGGAGATTTTCGACAAGTTTTCCCGGTGGTACGAAGAGGGAAAAAAGAAGACATAATGAAAGCTAGCTTAGTCTTCTCTGAATTATGGCCTTCACTTATACATCTACCATTAATTGAGAATATGAGGGCGAAGTTTGATCCTACTTTCTGTGATTATTTGTTAAGAATTGGAAATGGAACAGAGGAACAACATAGTTGTAAGTGTATCGAGCTCCCAAATAGTATAATTGTACCATTCAAGGACGAGATAACATCTTTAAAATGTTTGATACATCATATCTTTCCAAATATAGAAGCTCACGCTAACAATTTACACATGATGGCAAATTGAGCTATTCTTACGCTTAGAGAAATGAATGTGTTGATCTTATCAATAAAACATTATTAGAACAAATTCCTGGAGAAATTTTTACGTATTATAGTTTTGATGAAGCAATTGACAAATCAGAACAGAACTTGTAAGAAGATTCACTCAATAGTTTGACTTCAAATGGTATTTCACCGCATGAATTGAACATCAAATTAAATTGTCTTGTAATGTTATTACGGAATATCAACTCTTCTGAAGGATTATGCAATGGGACACGATTGACTTGTCGAAAATTTCAGAAGAATGTAATTGTTGCCGAAATTACGTCTGGAGAATATTTTGGAAAACATGTTTTCTTACCAAGAATCCCTTTTACGCCACTTGAAAGTGACAAATCTTCAATTCCATTTAAAAGAACTCAATTTACAATTAGATCATGCTTTGCAATGACAATAAACAAAGCACAAGGACAAACATTTTGTTGGCTTCTATCTTCCAGAACCTGTTTTTTATCGTGGCCGACTTTATGTAGCTTTGTCAAGAGATAAAACAAGCAAATCACTCAAAGTTTCACTTAACGCATCAAGCAACACATCACATGTACTAAAAATGTTGTATATAAGGAAATTCTTCATTTATACATTTATAGAAAATCTTAAATTGGATTGTTTTAGCCCTATCTTCTTCAATGAATGAGTAAACATAGAAATTTAGTTTGTTCTTGCTTTCAAAATCGAAAACAAGGGACAACATCTAAAGACTGGAGTTGCACTTTGGATTCTAACACGGGATATCAACAAAAAATTGGTAGTCAATAAATAAATTCACCTGAGGATTTCATTTATATTCTTGAAATGTTTATTTCATTATTTTTAATTTTCACATTTTATAATGATGTCAGGCATTTGAAGCGCCGTCCTTTCATCATCTTGCAAAGGAAGATTTAAAAATCATAACTTGAAAAATTGTTGGTGGTGTTGTTGCAACTGAGCTGTTCCTTTTTACCACCAAGAAAGGTAAATCTATTGTTTGAAAGACATACACATATTTTGTTTCAAGGCTTCTTTTTTTTTATTGAAAAAATAAAATAAAGTTAAGCTCACATTTTATTTTATACATTTGACTATTCGTAGGTATCATTCTACTCAATTCAATAATCTTGAAAGAATTGACTGGGATAGGTAAACTTACATTGATATTAAACAATTATCCATATTGAGGCGATTTGTTATCCCTTTTGTTGTTTGCAAACTCAAGTGTTAAGTCTTAAACTCAAAGCTAGATAAAAATTTACTGTTGCATTTTAGTAGTTGTATAAACTTTAGTCATCATCAAGTATTAGCACATGTTTCTATTATATATCATGATAAAATTTTGATCCTTCAGTATCATGTCTAGATGTAGTCAAACCTTATTTCTACTGATAGTGTTGTTAAGTTCCTATTCGGTTTGACATTTTTAAAATCTTCTATGAAGGTATGTATCCAAAGTTGAAGTACAAAAGCACACATCATAGTAGAATCACATAAGTTTCAAAGATTCAAAAGATTCAACGACATAAAAATAATTTGTTCTTGTGAGTCTTTTAAAAATGGAAAACTCGATTGCAATTAAGTAATTTCAATAAAAACTTTTTCTATCCAAAAGGATTGCATTTGATCATTACCATCCAATTAAGAAAACTCGATCATTTATCAGTTGATCTCCTTGAATTTTGACTTATATTAGTAAGTATCATAGTTTATCCAAATTGATTAAGCAATCTTAGACACGGCAAACAAAATAATCTTCAACAGTAGTCAAGATCAAAGCTTTATGGACAGAACATCAAGCCCCCGTTTATTTTTCATTTTTGGAAGAATGAAAATGAAAAATATAGTCGTTACGGGCCTCACACAAGAGATATAAATTCAAATTTGGTGGCTTGATGTGATGGAGAACGGTCATATTTTTCATTTTAATTATAGAAATAATGAGAACCCAACAGGGGCCAAGTATTCATATTTATCTATCAATTGATTATTTCTATAGGCAAAGTGATGGCTCTATTTTAATTGTTAATTATAGCTTGGTGTACTATTGCCTAGGTGATTATAGCTTCATAGTATTGGATTAAACTATTAACTTGTGCTTTCCAATGTTTTCTTAGATGAATGAAAATTGAATTCATCTTTGGTTAAACTTTTAACTGTAGGTGGTAGCTATTTGTGGTAGAATTGAACAGTTTGGTCAATAGATATCTGTTATATGCTTCATTGTCTTAATTTTTATTGTTTATTCAGCTAATACATTAATCAATATTTGTGCGTCATATTATGGTTGTTGAGCCTATGGCAATGCTCATTTTTGCCTTCATACTTCTTTATGAGTTTAGTTAAATGTAATTAAACTAGATCTCATCATTTATTCATTAAGATATTTGATTATATTTTTCAAGCTCCAAGGAAATTATGACTTCAAGTACCTCGTGGAGTTCTTTGTTGACCATGATTCGCATGTCGTTATGACTTCATGTACCTCGTGGAGTTCTCTGTTGACCATGATTCGCATGCCATTGTAAACAATCCCCTAGATGCTCTTTTTAGTGGAATAGGTGATGCAGAGGAACCACCTCTCTTGAAGTTTGCACAAGAGATTGGTCTCCTTCACCAAGTGGTGCAGTAAAATTCTAGGTCTCTTATAGCGCTACTATTAAGATATGCCTCTGAGATTATAGCAGGTGAATTAAATTCAGAATATGAATCCCTGGTTGAATATGATGGGATTTTTAAGTGAACTTGATGTTGCAGGGTCGAAAATTCAACACTTCTTCTCGTTGCAATTGGTAAGGATGGATATGAGGATATACTGGATACACTAATGAATGATCCTAGAAATGTAATATAGTTTCTATTTCCATCAGTTTTAACTTCAATAGGAAACCATAGAAATTTGTTTTTTCATACATGCATTTTCTTAGAAAACCGTTCATTTATCTCACGGGCCTTATGCTATGTTTCCTTGGCCTTTAGAGTATCCTTATTTGGTGGAGCTGGTTTTAGTATATTGAATTTGGAAAACCACAGTTTAATTGGTGAAATTGTAGCTCAAGTACAGATTCTTGGAGATGATCTCTTAATCATCAATTCGATGGAGTATAACTTTTTGAATGCATAATCTTTGTCACTCCTGAAATTTAGACTATTGCCTTGTGCACAATATACTATTTTCCAACTTTTCATTCTAGTGATTGGAGAGCTAAGAAAGGAATTAAAGAGAAAACTAGCAATGCTCTTCTTCTCAACGTGAATATTTGTTACATGCTCTTCTTCTCAACGTGAATATTTGTTACATTCATTGTATAACTCTTTTATTAGCATATTGTAAAATATAACCTCTTCTGTACTGTCCAAGCTTTTTGTAGGCAGCAGAACTTAGTGATTGCTTCACTTCCTAAATTCTCCAACTATTTGTATATGGAAGTGAACAAGGAATGAAACATACTTTCAATCGGGAATGATCTATAGTAAAAGTCATAATCGCATGCTTCCTTGGTGTCAACAATAGCTGCTCTACCCCTACGTTGAAACAAAAATTCAAAAATGCTCGAGAAGGAAAAATCTGAAAGATAATTCTGTTGTTTCCTATTATCTCCTATCTTCAATTTGAGTGGTATCATATTTTTCTTTTTATTACTTATTGTGATTGTAGTAATAGGTTTGGACTCGCTACTAAGAGCATCTGCTATCATATGACCAAGTTAATAGAAGATCAAATCTTACTATGTAGTTTTTTTCTTTTTTTTGGGGTTTCGGTGTGATTTTCTTATGTTTTGTTGCTCTACCCACTTTTTAGATTCTTTTTTAAGAGTTTAAAATTAGAAAATTCCTTCTAATTATTTTCTATCCAATCTTCCACAGAAGTAATTTGTTTTTTGTCAAATACTTTATGATAAATGTATGGAATCAAGGAAATAGGCACAAGTCGAGAATAATTCTAAATGCTATATTTGGTAAGACTGGACCTTTACAAAATGCCAAGATTTTTCCTAAAAACTCAACACACTAACGTTACTTTAAAAAAAGACCAATCCGTGCATTGCACGGGCATTCCAGTAGTAGAATAGAAAAAGAATCAATTAAGTATCAAGATTATAAATGTAAAATGGTACTTGAAAAAGTTAAAAAAAAAAAATCCTCGTGGGGAAGGGCCTAGCCCAATAGGGACAGCACTGGGAAAGGTTATTGATTATTTGGAGTATCACCCCCTGGCGAAGCATGCTTCAGTAGCTGTGGGAAGTAATTTAGTTTTTTCAATATTTTATTTTTTGCTTGAGATAAAAGATGTCAACCTTATTTTCAGATGTAACTAGGGTTGGGCAAATCTCTTGAACCGAACCCGACGGTTCTTATCAAATTAAATATCCGAACGGGTATCTGAATTAAGAATCGACAGGTATGGTTCGGTTCTCGGTTCTAGACCAAGAATCGAAAAATCGAATCTTTCTAATTTTTTTTATATTGAATAAATCAAATTATTTTAATTTTAATTTTTTTTAAAACATATCAATAAATTAACAATTTTTAAATCCAAGTTTTTGGCCCAATAATTTGTTTCATGGCTCTCCAAGCGTCGATCTGTGGTATGTGTGCTGATTTATGTGATCTGTGTAGTGGTGTGGATATAGAGGCTGTGAGATGGGTGGTATCGTCAGGTGTGGTGGTGACGGGTGTGGGTGCGATAGTGTTGGCGCGCGTGGTGGGTGTGTGGTGGGGTCAGATATGGTTGGTGGTGGTCGTCTTGTTGTGTTGTTGCATGGGTATAATTATGTGCGGTGGTGTTCTAGTGCGTTGTTGGTGGTGTGATTTTTTT